>NC_056733.1:1832796705-1833069205 GCF_019279795.1 Protopterus annectens | reverse complement strand
AACAGTTACACATTATAATGTAACAAGTTCAAAAATAATGCTTCAAGTTGTAGTTTTACCACTGGTTTTTGAATGTGCACCAATACTGGTTACCCCAGTTAGAGGAAAATTATATTGATTTATAAAATAAAACTCACAAAATTAAACATTGTACTCATACAGCTAATGGACTGTGGATAAACCATGTTTTTTAAATGTCTGTGTCTTTTAAATAAACAGTTGCAAGAAGTTAATAAAACAATTATAAGTCATAAATTAAATTCTGCAATTGTAGAAAAAAATACGTTAATCAAATTAGCTAAAACAACTAAAGCAGACACAGCCCATAATTGGTGTGATATTTTTACAGGATGGTCTGCAAAATGAAAAAAAAGTTATTAGACTGGATTATACACCCATTTCTGGTAGTAGTGTTTGTTATCATTGCATTAACCATGTGAAATTGTATTTTGACTTGTATCAAAAGAAGACTAAATGTTTTTGTTTCCTAATGTGTTTTCTGTAAATCATGATGAAAATTATGACCTGACCAAAGAATACATATCAATGTAAACTGTTTTGTGTGTTTTAAAAACAAAAGGGAGAACTGTTACAATATATACATTTAAACACTTACAATAGTGCATGTACATTTCTGTTTGTTAGTATATATACATATTAAAGTGCTAACATTTTCATAACTGAAAATAAGTAGAAAATAGAAAGAATACAGCAGAGAAGTTATTATGCATATTTGGTATCTTTACTGTGTGCGATACTGTAAATGTTATGTGACTAATACAGCTTCAAGGAGAACTACAGATAAGGATGACTCCCTAATTCCTGACTAACCCAGGTGCAAGGATGATTGGAGACAGAAATGACATCATAGGTTTTAAGGCTGTCACATAATTTATCTTGAAACAGAACACAAATCAGCTTATCAACAGACAGTATGACATCAAGGAAATTCCAACAGTATTAACTTAAAAAAAACTGCCATTATGAACAGGATCTGAATGGCACAAGAAAGTGTATTAAAAACAGTAAAACTAAATGGGGAGACATCTGATTTTTTTTTAGATCTGGAACTTGTAGGAATGCACTTGTTCTGGGGTAAATGAAAAATTATCATCTATATCTGTATTAAAAAGCAAACCTTCTATAGTAAAAGCTATAAGCTGTAACAGTATAGTATGTGCTGTCTGTTACAAGGATAAATTATTTATCAGTAACTGCACTTAAGCTGATAAAGTACAGTGCTGTAAAGTATATTTGTTATTTCTTCAATGAGAAGACTGATAATTAATGTTTCAAAACTTTTCCCAATGCTCCAAAGGAAAATGCTTGAGAGACAGAAAAAAAGCACTGGAGATGACTAGAAGAATCAGCACCACCTTGGACTTGAACCAGAGTCTAGTGTTGGGAGATGGAGATGAACAGGAAGAAGACTAGCAACTCAGAAATTAGTAAATAAATGGAAGACTATAAAACATCTTATATTTCTGAAATATGTCTTTGAAGAAAAAGTGGTTGAAAAACATTGGACTTTTGTTGACTTTGTTAAACTTGTGGGTGGACTGTAAAGCATATAATGTTTAGAAGGACATTAAAAGGGGGAAATAGCTGTAAGTAAAACATTTTTTGTATGTAGGGGCAGTCTTGTCAGTGACTGTTGTATATGTTAAAGATATTAAAGTAAAAAGTACTTTTTAGTTGTAAGAAATATAGCTTTTACAGTATAACGGGAAAAGGGCTGGACAAAAGCAAGGTTAATGCTTGTATGCTGTGATGTTGGGCTGCTGGTGTGGGGTTGGGCTGTAAAAGTGCAATGACTATATTATATGTAGACTTAGGATATTTTCTAGTTTTATTTTTTAAGGGTGATGGTCAGGATTGCTACATTTGGCATAAGCTGTAAACATGTGTTTTTGTAAGCATGTAAGCTTCAAAATTAAGCCAAAATGATGAAAGCCATGAACATTTTAAGCTTCTTACAACCACAAAAATATTAGCTTGTTTGTCTTTTACTAGAAAATGTTCAGTAGAGTCCAGATGCCTGCAGCTGAGGGCAGCTGTGCAATCTTTTCTGAGACAAATTTACAATGACTCATTGCTGAGTACATTTCCATAAAAGCAAACTAAGTCTGCAGGTGCAGTTAATGTTGAGAATTCTGAGTATTCTTTGCTGAAGGAAATGCAAAATTTAATGGTACAGTAGCAAGCAGTTCAGTGAAAATATTAAGTTTGAAATCACGGGACGTGAATAACAGGTAACAACCTCCCTAGCAGCCTTAATACTTTAATACAATTAATAGAACAGTGTACAATTAAGTTTTATTTTATGATAGCTAGTGCACATTTCTTAGGGCTAAAAGTTAATGTTTTCTGAAAGCATACAAGCTGTTTTTTTCATACATGCCAGGGGAAGTGAGATAAAAAAGTAACTGGCAGCAATCAGTGTAAGTTGGATCATAAGCTGTGGCATGCTCTTTATTAAGGATAACCTTAATTTTAGGTTAGATACTGCATGGAGGTGCAGCCATCAATTTGGGATAATTGTTCCCTTCTGGAGGGTTAACCTTCATGTTTTGAGGATGTACATAGTTTTGTGTGTTTGTTCCAAGTTAACACAGAATGTTTTTTTTTTTTTAAGGGTTTTCATTAAAATAAAGTCATGAAAAATGTGACATAGGTTCAAATGGAGATGAGAAGAAACACATGTACACAAGATCATCCTGCCAAACATTAGTATATGTATGTAATACAAAATCTGTAGCTGCACATTCAAGAAAACTCTCATGTATAATAGGTGGGAGCAACAACTTTTTATCATGATGGTTATGCTGTCCATATTATCCTGGAACATGAATGGCCTTACAGGTATAGCTAAAGAGGAAAGAGAATTGAAATACATTAGGAAATGCAGAGTACAAATAGCAATGCTGCAGGAGACACATTTGGAAAGAAATGAGCATGCGATTTTGACAAATAGAGAATTTCAAAATGGATATTCTGCAAAATATCAGGGATGGAAGACAAGGGGAATATGTATACTAATTGTATGAAGGGCTCCAATAGTAATAGATGAGGGAAAAAAACAATTGTACTGGCAGGGGGGAGGATTACAATGGCATGTATAAATATTCCACCAAATCTGCTATTATGGACCTTAAGATAAATTTAGGAGAAATAATCAGCTTTCAGCAGGGGTTATAATTACAGATAGGGATGAGAATTTGATTTACAATAGTGTGGATGTAAACAGGGGAAAAAGAAGAGACACTATACCAAAAGAGGTTAGATTTCTGAAGAAATTTATGAAAATATTTGGTATGGAAGATGAGAATTCAGTAGTTGGAACTCGGACAGAATGTACATGTTATTCTCCAAGGTACAATAACTGGGCTAAACTAGATTAAAATTATATTTCACAGAAACATGTGCATTTAATTGAAAGCTTTGACACACATCCAATAACTATTTCTGATAATGCACCTATCAAAACTGAAATAAAAATGAAGGATAATTAAGTAAAAACAGGACACTTGTACTTTCCCACCCATCTCTTAGAAAGGAATTTAAGGAATGTGTAGTGAATATTATTTGAGAGTTATTAGGGAAGCTAGAAATATATTCAGAAGTTATAGTTAGTGACTGGGATGAAATGAAAATGTAATTTAAAAATAGGGTCGAAATAAAAGAGAAACAGATATGGTTATGGAGTAATAAAATTACTTAGAGGGGCTGACAAAGGTTAAAGTACTGCAGAATAAGGGGAATCTTACAGAACAAGAGACAGAACAAATGCACAGTGCTAAAAAGAAAATAAGGGTGTACTTGGATAATATGCATGAGTTTAAAAATATTACGGCTAAGCAACTATTTTGGATAACACATTCACAGCACCAAAACGTTTAGCACAACAAGTGGGGCAACAGAATGTTGAAAGGGTTGTTACCAAACTTAGGGAACATATAACAAGGAAAATACCCATAGATCCTGTAGAGGTTTTAGTGCTATTCTGGAAATTTTATGATAATTTGTATAAAGCAGATGAATGTGGAAATCAGAAAAGAGTACAAATGGAAATATTTTGGAAGACATAATTGTGCCAGGGTTAGAGGGAGATGAGGCTCAACAACTAACAGTTAAAATAGAAGGTGATGGGATAAAAATAGTGATGTATAATCAATCATCTGGAAACTCTCCAAGAACAGATGGCATTCCTGTGGAAGTTTGGAAATTAGGAGGATAGAAAGTAATAATGATATGGAAGAATTTGCTTTAACAGCATTATAAAAGGAGATGACGTACCAACAACTTGGAGGAAAGTTGTGGTGGTTGTGTTACCTAATGATGGCAAAGTCCCTTCAGACCGAGCTTCGCATTTCAATTTTAAGCCATGCTTATAAAGTGTTTATGTCTATACTAGCTAAAAGAATGGCAAAGATGTTGCCAAAACTGATAGATATGGATCGGTGTTAGTTTGTGGAGGGGAGGCAAAGATATGACAACATTAACAGAACAGTGATGATCCACAGGGAAGCAGAACGTAAGGAAATACATCTGCTGTTGTTGGGTCTTGATGCACAGAAAGCATTTGAGAGAGTAAGCTGTGATTTTACAGGGGTCTATATTAGATGAACGAATGCTTAAAATGTCGAGTACAACATGCTCGACAGCTTTTAAGCAAAAGTTCATCTAAGCGAAACATCATAATGCTGAAACAAAGAGTTTTGAAAAAGTTATAGTTGGCCAGCCATCAGGAAGCCAATGGCTGATGGCTAAAATGTACTGTACACCATTAACCCCCCCCAAAAAATCAACAAACACACTCCCCTACTTAAATATACCAACTCCAAGATCGCACCATAGTGGCGGACTGTCATAACATTACACAGGGTGAGCGACAAGACCACACCACAGTGGAGGACTGTAAGAACAGCTAGACAAGGTGAACATTCTGATTTCAACCATTGGCTTCCTGACAGATGGCCAACTATAACTTTTTGAAACTCCTTGTTTCGACATTATTATGTTTCGCTTAGATGAACGTTCGCTTAAAAGATGTCGAGCATGTTGTATTCGACATTTTAAGCATTCATTCATCTAATAGGGAACCTTTTACAAGTAGGTCATTAGAGGCATTTGCATTCCCTGATACAATAATAAGGTTAATTAGAAGGATATATGAAGGACTGAAGCCAAGAATTAAAATGGAAGGGTTCCTCTTAGATAAGCTGTGTTTGAACAGAAGAACCAGGCAGTGGTGTCCTCTTTTCCCTTTGTTATTTGCTTTAGATTTTGAGCTACTGGCAAAGAAAATACAAGGCTCAGAAATACAAGGATATAATTAGTATGGTAATCAAGAAAAGTTGGCATTATTTACTGTTCATATTATTTTGTACCTGATAAATCCAGAAAAGGACATCTCTGTGTTGTGGAACATTTGAGACAGTATAAAGTCTTTTCAGGATATAAAAATTAATGAAGATAAAACAAAGGCTATAGCTGTAAATTATCTACCCACACATGAGTAGGTTCACCAATAGCCATATTTATGGGGACAATATAAGATGAAGTATTTCAGAGTATAGATTTAAAAGGCTTCTGCTATGGCAGCAAAGGATATGTGGGAAGAGATTAAAAAGATAATAGAAAAATCAAGAAACTGGAAACTCTTATTTATGGATATGAATAGTAAAATACAAGCTGTGAACTGTTTTTAGTCACTTTAGTGCTGTATACAGGTCAGACATACTTTTATTAACCTGAGGGGAAGTTGTGAACTATGTGTTAGAGTGTGCTAAAGGTTAAACTCAATTCTGGTATAAAAATACAAAATAAATGAGGCATACAATAAAGCTTGCTTAAATGTAGAAATAGAGCTTAGCAATATGAAGTGAGCATCCATTCTCGTAGTGTGACATAGCTTTGATTGCATCTATTAATAGACATGCTTTTTATAAACTTAGCAATATGTGCTCTCTTACAAAGCTGTTTATAAATGGACATGTTTTTCCTCAAAAGTAGAACAGTTTGATGTGGTATCACAGATGGTTCCTCACAAATATCTATTAATGGACACAAAATATTTCCTGAAATACATGTTTGTCACAATATCAGAAAAAAAGTCTGACATGCTCTCTTACAATGGACAAGCTGTTTCCTTCAAAAACATGTTCTCCCACAGTACCAAAGAATTGATAGAATTAGCAAGAACAAATATTGCGTGCATTCTCACATCAGCAGAAGTTCTTACAAGTGTGGTTTCATAGAAGGACAATAGAAAAGTCTAAAAACAGACATTACGTGATTTCCTACAAAGGCCCAAAAACGATACCAAGAGAAAAAACAGGATCTAAAGTGTGTGACTAAAAGAGTATATAAGAACTGCAAATTAAGCTATGTTAGAGGTATTTGGTAGGAACACACTTGTTCTGAGGTATTATACTAGAGAATCAGTTATAATCTTCCATACTAATCAAGAGTAAAGTCTTGGCACATTTATGCTACAAACTGACAGAAGAGTGTGTGTCATTTGTTACAAGAATAAGTTATTTATTAGTAATTGCACTTACAGTAAAATATTGTGCTGCAAGGAATATTTTCTTATTAGTGCAGACTGCAAGGCTCTGTGTGTAAACAAACTGCAAATACAGTTATGCAAAACTCTGTGTTAACCAGACTTTGATTCAGCAGTTCCAGTACGGCCAGCAAGACTTTGTGTCTTAAGAAGACTTTGGTTCCAGTTCCAGTACAGCCAGCAAGACTTTGTGTCTTAAGAAGACTTTGATTCCAGTTCCAGTACAGCACAGCAGTACCTTCTTTCAGAAATTTTTCAATGGTGACCCTAGCCTGTATCCGAACACAGGTGGAGTGATGTGATGCCTTATATAAGGTCACTCCAGTAAAAGCACAGTAACTAACATTTATGTTGAGCACTTCAGTTTTCTACAGTTTCTCCAGTTTGCAACAGTACAGTTTCTCAGACGTCTGAATCTGGAGTGAGACTGCAGTGCAGGAAATTGCAGTGCCATAAATTATCCAAGAAAGGTGAGCACCAAGATTACGAAGTCATCCACTGCCAACTTCATTTCACCAGCTTCTTGAGTGACTACGGAAAATTTTTCCAGCCATCTGCAACAACATCCTGATCACCTGTTCTCTTGATAAGTGGGAAGACTTTTTTCTGTGTCACATATAAGTATAGATGCTATTAGGGAGTATAGCAGTAAATGTAAAAAAAAACTTTACAGTTAATGTCTCAGACCAACCAGATAAATTATGGGAAAAAATGTAATGCTGGTATACTCAGCACATTAATAAGTGTAAAACCTTATTAGGGCAAGTTGATGTACATGCATTATGTAAATGGGTTGTAACATTTGATTGGTATCTGAAACAAAAAAATGAAGCATGTCATAGTAAATGTTTATTGTGTGAATCATCTGAACCGGCTTTTTCTGTGCAATGCTATAAAAATAGTGCAAGCTATAGCTCAAAGGTTAGAATGTAAAGATAAACCTGTTAATGGTGAGGAACCAACACAAGGTAAAATACTTATGTTATATCCAGATATTAAACAACTGAGTTCTGCTACTGCATTGATATCAGAGTTAGAACAACAGTCAAATCTATTACCGACAGAATCCCCTATAGATCTTGTTACACCCTTTAAAAATATGTGCAATACTGGAATGAAGATGAAGACAGGAGTAAGGTTCTTGATCATTTAACAGAAGAATTTAACAAATGTCTAAAAGACAGACAAGGTGGGGTCAAAAAGTTCAGAAGTGATATAAGACTTCTGTCAGAAGTGCATAGGGGCCCTTTGATCAACAGAAGAGTCTACTAAAAAGTATCATAAACCTGTAAAGAACTGCAAAAGGAAATATCAGATCTTAAGCAACAGTTACAGGATAAAGAAAATCTGGTTAGTGATGTTCAGGATAAACTAATACAAGCTAATCTTCAAATACCACAGTTAAAGGAGGAATTTCAGAGCACAAAACCAGTACAAGTCATAGAACAGGGCACCACTGCAGATTTATATACACAGTCTAGATTATTACAAAGCTTAACACAGTGGAATGATAGAAAAGGCATATTTTACAACATGCTTGCATTTGAAGAATGGGTAGCATGCACAGCAGGATCTGATGTATGGACGAATGCATTACTTAGATGTTTCTGGATTTTTATTCCTAAATGTTTTAAAACATTCATTCAGAGAAAGACACTTATCAATCAAACACTAATGTAGGCTGTATGACAGCTGTTCTAATGGCATATACACAAGGGCAGCCTCTCACAGCTAAGCTGTCAGATAAATTAATGGAACAAACTGACCATTTCAGACTTCCTTTTAGATCATATCTCAAAGGTCAGAGAAGGACATGCAAAAACCAGAAATACAGAAAAAGTTAATACATTGCTTTCTAGAGTAAGGCAAATGGGTCCTGGGGATACTAAATGCATTAATGAAGAAAATTTAGATACCCTCAGTGATTTATTACAAAAATGAATGAGGGGACAGACAATGGCAGATGATGGGACATTATACTCGCACCATATCTTTGCATTAGGAGAGGGTAGTGAGCCATTTGAGGACATTAGAGAAGTTAAAAACTGGGGAAGGCAATGGTGATGTGAACAACAACCAGCAGGTAGAGCTGCATCTGCACCACCAGCTCTTATTCCTGTGTATGTAGCACCAGGATCGGGTGTAGGTAATGAACAAAAGGTACCAACATGTTTTTTCTGTAAGAAAAAAGGGCATGTTAAACAAAATTATGATCATTACAAAGCTTGGTGTAAAATGAAGGAAGAACATGGTGTGTTTCCAAAGACAAAACCAAATGATTTGCAAGAGAAATCAGAAAAACATGTCTATGCACAGAGACCTTACAATATTAGTAAAGACAGTTATAAGGGCCATCAATACACAGGAAAAGGGGATGTATGCCCATAGATTTTCAATCAGCCTCACCTTTAAATCCAAAACATTTGGTAGAGCAGGCAGAAGGGATGGCTAAGCAGCAGTTATGAAAAGATATTGAAAAACCTAAATATGTAGATCATTCAGACACAGAGGAAGATGACAAGCAAGAACATGCAGAGTGTCATATTGCATTTGACAATAAAGGGGAGAATGACTGGATCTACTTACAATAGGGGTGTGTCCCCCTACTCTGGTATCTTTCTTGACTACTTTTAAAAGGGGTCGAGACGGATGACCACTGACTGATATCTGGATAGAGGGGTCACTATGGAAAAATGTCTTATTAGACACAGGAGCAGCAGTATCCATCACAAATAGATAGTTACCTGTAAATCCTATAAAAAAGGTTTGCATTTCGGCATTTAATGGCACAGGATGCTAGGCAGTGAGTAGCCAAGATGTAGACATAAAATTTAACCAAGAAGGACAGACATGGAAGGGTGCTTTTTTAATGCTTCCATCTTGATCAACTACCATTATTGGTATGAACATTCTAGGATCTTTGGGCATAGTAACTACTTGCCTAACATTATTCTGTGGATAGGAAACAGGAAAAAAGGAGAGGGAGAGAAAAGTGCAGGTTGCTGTGCAATCTCTCTTCCTGAAAAACCTGACAAGCCTACAGGATATATGAATATGGACAGTGAGGATGTGTGGCAGCATTTACATTAGCAATTCCCAAATCTGTGGTCCAAGGGTCCCAGTGATTGTGGAAAACTATAAATGCCAGTAGGGGTGGGTAGTGATCAAGATTATATACCTCCATTTCAAAAACAATATCCCATTCCTAGGGAGGCAGAAGAACATATGGAAAAATGTATTGCAGAATGGGAAAAGGAAGGAATTATACAAAAAGCAACAGTCCCACAAATTCACTAATCTGGCCAGTCAAGAAAAAAGACAAAAGTTATCGTCTTGTTATTGATTTACAGAAGATTAATCAATACACAACTCCTAGAGCACATTTGATTCTGGGAGTTTCAGGGTTGCCTGCACATATTAAGCCACAAAGTAAGTGGTTTACAGTAATAAATTTAGCAAATGACTTTTTTGCAGTACCACTCAGGAAAAAGGATTGGCCATGATTTGCCTTTACACTTAAAACTCAGCAATATGTCATGACAAGATTACTTCAAGGATTTCAAAACAGTCCAATTATCTTTCACCAGACAGTAGGATCCATCCTGCAACATCCAGAAAAGGATAATTCAGTGTTACATTATATTGATGACATACTAATACAGTCTGAGACAGTAGAAGAGCATGTACAGCTTCTTAAAAAAGTTTTTTGTACTCTACAGCAGGCAGGGTTTAAGGTTAAAAGTGAAATTATTCAGGTTATGTCTCAAGAAATCAAGTTTCTAGGTACTATTATAAAACCATCATGAAGGTCTCCTTGCCCTATGCATGTGCAAGGCATTTTACAAATGGAAAACCCATTGACTATAGCAGATCTACATAAATTCATAGGAATCATAAATTACAATAGGGAATTTATAGAGGATTATGCAGCTGTGGCTGCTCCTCTTTATAAAATTTTACAAGACCAGAAGAGCTCCACCTTTATAGAGTGGGGACCCCATGAGGATGAGGCATTTTCACAAATGAAAGTAAAATTAGCAGAAGCTACAGAATTAATAGCACCCACACCAGAGTTGCCATTTGTGCTACAGGCAGCAGCAGGAAAAAAACATTATCTGTGGTGCTATTACAAGAATGGCCACATGGTGGTGACAACAGAATGGAAAAAAAAACATCACATCCAGTTACTTTCTGTAGCAGAAAGATGACCCCAGTGGAATTGGGCTACCACCCTTGCATACAGCAGTTATTGGCCATTTACTGGGGTATCAAGCAAACTGAGTATTTGACTGTATTTTCCAGTATTATAGTACAAACACCACACCAAGCAGTAAAAGCTATAGTAGTCTGAAATGAACAAAATCACAGATGGTATTAGTCAGGCAGTCTTTGCAAAATGGATGGCATTGTTTGGAATGAAAACTGTCACAATTCAGACAGGGGACAAATATTTGTCAAATCACATGGCATATGAAGGAAAACAACATAACTGCCTAGAAAAAAATAATGTAATCGGATATGCAATTTCTGGCATCTGATTTTGACCACTTTAAACCATCCAACTTTATAGATGGAGCATAGTATTGGGACAAAGGCAAATCCTGGACAGCATTTGCTGTAGTTCTGGAAAATTCACAGATGGGTTCTCCTGAACTAATCAAGTTACCAGAGCATATGTCAGCTCAAAGAGCTGAATTGGAAGCAGTACTGTATGTGCTAAGGTATTATAATCCTGTTAACATTTTCTCAGACAGTACTTATGTAGTAAATTCTTTAAGACTGCATATGGACACCTGGATAAAGTGAGGATTTGTAGACAGTGTAGACAAACCATTATGCCATGCAGAAGTATTAAAATACATACATAAAGTAATAATGTCAAATCAACAAGGACAGTATAGCATTTTAAAAGTAAAAGCACACCAAAAAACAACAAGTGAAACTTTCAGGTTAAATGCATTGGCTAACTCGTTAGAAAAACAAGCAGCACAAAGTGGGGAAAAATGTTCAGGCTATGTGTACATTGATACAGAAGTCAGTGCCTTAAAAGCAGAAGTTAGTACCCTAAAAGAGCTAGACCAACAATCAGTTAAGGAAGATATCATAAATATTCAGTGAAAGCAAGGTTTAAAAGAAGAAACAGACCAATGCATGACTGCAGGAGCACCGCCAAAGGAATATTATGTATATCCCACTACAAAAGGGTTACAGTTGCCTTATGTGCCATATCAGTTAGCACGTCAGTTGGTTAAATTAAATCAACAAGTACTGGGACATGTAGGAGTTGATAAGCTATGGGTGGTTGTAAAAGAAAAATATTGGAACCCAAATTTAAAAAGGTCTGTAGGCTGATTGTAGAAGAATGTCTAATCTGTTTGCAGGTAAATGCTAAAAGCAAAAAGCCTCAGTTAGATCAGGTACAGCCAGTGGATGAGTTATGGTATGGAATTCAGATAGATTATGAGGTCCTTTGCTAACAACAGAGGGAGGTTACAGATACCTACTAGTAGTAGTGGGCATCTTTTCAAAATGGGTAGAAGCAATTCCTACCAAAACCATGACAGCAATGGCAACAGCAGAAGCTTTACGGAAAAAATATTTTCTGTCATTGGGGGTGGCCACATGTCATAGAATCAGATAATGGTCCACAATTTGTTAGTAATCTCATTAAGCAAATGTGTAATTTGTTGGGATTTCATGTACCATACCTTCCACATTCAAATGGCACAGTGGAGTGCATGAATTGGATGTTAAAAGAACATCTAAAAAAGGCATGCTTGTAAAAAGGCAATACTTGGGTACAGCATTTGCTTGGCATTTTAATGGGTATCCAGTCAACACCAAATAGCAAAACTAGTATTTCACCATATGAAATAATGACGGGTCATAAAATGCATATACAACTACTATTTGATCTGGATATACCTAATGATAGGCCTATGTTAGAAATCAGTAAGCATCAGCAATGGTTAAAAAGGCTTATGGAAATATGCGATTACAATACAAGAGAGCAAGTGTTCCACCTATGGTGAAAGGAGCCAATTTTCCCACCTGAAGAAAACCTTCCTTGCAAAACAAAATTATTGGTAAAAACGTATTCCAGATAAAACTCCTCAAAACTGCTGGGGAATTAAGTGCCTTTGCAAACATTCAGTAAAACTGCAAAAAACACAAAGTCAAAGTCCAAAGCAGAAGGCAACAAACACGAACATAATATTGATAAAAAACTCCTTTATTGGGAGTGGAAACTTCAAAAACGCCATCGGGCTCTTATTGTTCTCTGCTTCCTTCACTTTCCTTCTCACGTTGTGTGTAGTAGCCATGGCTAGTTTTTCATTACTTCTTGTTGCCGTCACTTCCTCCCTCTGAACTATCCTTGATGAGTCAGTCGATGGGCTATTGTTCGTGGGCTGTTCCATTCCTGTTGTTTCAATAGATCTCTCTCCTTCTCTCTCTGCCTCCTCTCTAGCCCTGAGAGTGCTTTCACGTACTCTGTATCCATGCTTATAAGCCTGGATACCCATAACCCTTGCCCATATATCAAGTTCTTATATATATGAGGGGGGTGCATACTACTTTGGTGTAATAGATTGTTTTTCCTACATGCCTTCCTAAATACATCCGTGTGTATGACATTGTCTTGTTTATACAATAGGACATCCAAACCTCTATTCTATCTCTACTCCACTTCCCAGTAAATTTCAAAAAGTCTGTGGTGAAGTTGATATACCATGTAAACCCCTTCAGTTCCTCTTCTGAACCTGTTCACAAAAGAAAAACATCATCTACAGTCCTTTTGCAATAAGGTATGTTACCTTTCCTTTCTGCTACCTCTATTATGTGTCTCTGTTTCCACCATGCCATCACTATGTTTGCATAGGATTTGGCGCATGACGTATCCATGGCAACTCCCTTTTTCTGTAAGTAATACTTGTCACCAAAGGAAAAAACATTATCACTCAGTACTAGATCCAATAATAAACTGATCATTAATATCTTGTCCCTATGCTCTCCACTCCTGTTCAACAAATGCCTCACATAATCTATACCCACATCATTAGGTACTGATGTGAATAGTGAGGTAACATCTAAAGTAACCAAAAAACTAGAAGGCTCATAACCCTCAGAGAACACATAGTCAGATAGAGTTTCCAGGAACTCCTTGGTGTCCCTCACTATGGTTGTTGTGTCATTCACCACTGGTCTTATCTGTTTCTCTAAAAAAATGGACATGGCTTCTGTTAACCATCCTCGACTTGATAAAATTGGTCTGATAGGTGGATCAAGTACATTCTTATGGACTTTGGGGAGTCCTCTAAATGTAGGGATCACAGGCATATCAACTAAAAATAATTGTATAGAGCTTGTGTAATCACTTGACTCATCAAAAAAATCATATAACTCAGACTGCACATTCCTAATTAACTTATTCAATTGTTCATTTGTTATACATGTGTATGTACTAGTATCATCTAACATAGTCTCTTTTTTCCCATGATACTGATTCCAATCCATTACTGCAATGGCACCTCCTTTGTCCGTGGGTCTAATCACAATTTCCACATTCTCCTGTGGTTGTTTCAGACCTCTACATTTTGCTGCTGTTAAATTTTAACATATTTTCTCTTATTACTCTGTCTCAACCCTAAAAAGTTCCTTTCACATGCTCTCTACCAACAATGGATGCATAGATGGTATAAACGTGGAAGGTTTTCTAAATATAATGTCATTATTGTTGTCACTATTAGTACCATACAATAGCTTTAGCATAACATTTCTACTGAACAATTTCACATCAATTATGAAATCAACACAATCCATGTTTAAAGATGATGTGAAAGATAATCCTTTTTTAAGTAAAGTTAACTCATTCTCTGTTAATACATAAGACTAGTCCCTCTTTAGGAATTGCCACGGTTTCTTCATTTGCATATGTGGTTCCATTCTGTCTTCTGATGATTTTCTCCTTTTTCTCACTCTGTTCTGGGTGTTTGGAGATGGAGGAGTTGAAGGAAAATTAAAAGGGAAACCATATTTTGGAAAGAGAAGAACTGGAGAAGAATATGAAGTTACACTACAGAGAAAAGGGGATAATAATTGTAGAGTGGCAATACCTTTTTCCTGAGATAATAGAGCTATTTGTGGAATTATCAGCAGGAACTGGGGCATTCTGATGACAAAATAAGATAAGAGGAATGCAAAGAGCACTGCCATCTAGTGACCAATGACAGAATAGTTTCTAAGTTTTATAATTTTTGTTTTATTTTTTATAGACATAGAATGATATTTAGTATTTATGCATTGTAGAGATAGATGTAATATATGTGCAATAGATAGGTGTTTTTATATGAAGTGTTTTTTATATGGTTTTTGTGTGTTTTTGATAAAGAAATGTTGGACAGGAAATGGTTAAGAGTGTTTGAATGAAATAATTTAAATGAGTAATTGGACAGAGTTTTGGTGATGTAATAAGTGGGTCAATATTTAAATCCATTTGTTCTTAGTTTAAAATGTCTGATGAAGTGCCAAGAGACACAAAAATACTCACCTACTAGTCAATAAAGGAGTTTTTATCAATATTATTGTTGTATTTGTTGCCTTCTGCTTTGGACTTTGATTGGTAAAAACGTTCCAAACAGAAAGCCCATGGGATAGCAACTGGCAAGGCCCTTTTGAAATAGTGGAACAAATTGGACCATTAGTGTATACAATCAAAGGAAAAAAGAAAAACAAAACAATGTTGGTACATAACGATCAGTTAAGAGTTAGCAAAACTAGTGAGCAATGTAAATCTGATTAAGTGTATTCTCTTGTAGGTTTCCCACAGAAAAAACATAATGAAATTGACATGGTTTAAAGTGCATACTTTTGGAAATCCAGTTTCGGATGACCAAAGGCAAAATGATTCAGCAATGGAATTTCTATTTAAAGGATGTTTTTTTAAATTGATAATAGCTATCATACTATCTATTATTGTATTACTTAGTATTAAATTGTACTTACAATCTGTTAATCACACTGTAAAGTTACATGAGAGAGAGAGAGAGAGAGAAAGTAAAGAAATGTGATAAAATGAACAAGATTGGTCACAATCTTTTAACACTTTTTTTGGCAAGGCGATGTTGGTATGCAAAAAGTATGAATGTTTCTAATTGCTGGGTATGTAGTTTAATACCTAAAATAACATGGGTTATGCCTCTAGTGCCAGTTCCATTAAATTCTGTCAGTAGTTGGAGGCTATTGATAAATGAGACAGGAGACCAAGTTATAAATGTACAGTTACGTAAAGCAAGAGTACAGTCATCTGCTACAATACAGGGAATCACATGTTTTCAACAAAATGGAACCATCCCAGTGGGTAATAGTAATTGTATCCAAACAATTGAAATGATAAATTTTCATAACCACATACCAGTATGTGAAGTATTTTTCCAAGGTTTTCCTATTCTAATACCAGCCAAGGGTCAGTTAATATTAAGTGACACACCTGTATTTCATTTTTCACAAAACAATAAAAATGAGTGTAAAACCAACATTACATGTTGATGAAGTAAAACAGATAAAAATCTTGCGGTTGTACATGATATAACTCATACTATAGGACAAGTAAATGGCAGTCTAGTAAATAGCAGTGTTACCCTGTCAGATGGGTTATATTACAGTTGTAGTAAATATGCTTATAAAAGGTTACCAAAGGGATGGGATGACACTTGCTATATAGGGCTAGTAGTACCAGCAATGCACGTAAAAGTGTTACCAAAGGGAAGTATGAGAAATGCAAAAAGGAAAAGAGATATATTACCTGTAATTGAAAATCCAGAAAATCCAGTAAACACCTTAGATATATCACATATTTACCACCAAAATCTTGATTATTTAAAATTAAAAGATATGGATCTAGGAGATGTTGTAATTTCTGGAGCAGGTATATTCCCTTGGTATGGAGCAGTAAAAGCCGTTTGGGAGTTAAGAAAACTATCTAAATTGGTTGAAGTATTGGCAAATGCCTCTTTCAGTGCAATCTCAGATATTATTGTCGAAATGACAGCCACACGAACTATGGTTTTACAAAATTGAATGGCGTCAGATTACATACTAGCTTCCCAAGGGGGTACATGTGCCTTAATAGGAGAACAATGTTGTACATTTATTCCAGATAAAACTGAGTCTCTAAAAGCGCATTTAGAGGTCACTGCGCAAGTGTCACAACATACTAGAAAAAACTGGAATGACGATTGGAGTGAGTGGTTTAGTAATCTATTTACAAGGTGGACAGGAAAACTTATATTTTTAATTGCTATTATTGTTAATGTAGCGCTTGCTTGCATATTTCTTACATGTATTAAAGTTTGCTTAACAAGAGTTAATCAACAAGTTACTGCTGTCAGTTGCCATAATAAAATGTATTATCAAACAATGATGAATTTGTCTCCCTCGTTTAAAATAAAAAGGGGGAACTGTTAGAATGTGGTAAAGATTAAAATCAATTCTGGTATAAAAATGCAAAATAAATGAGGCATACAATAAAGCTTACTTAAATGCAGAAATAGAGCTTAGCAATATGTGGTGAGCATCCATACTCAAAGTGTGTAACTATTAATAGACATACTTTTTATAAACTCAGCAATACGTGCTCTCTTACAAAGCTGTTTATAAATGGACATGTTTTTCCTCAAAAGCAGAACAGTTTGATGTGGTATTACAGATATTTCCTTACAAATATCTATTAATGGACTCAAAATATTTCCTGAAAGTCATGTTTGTCACAATATCAGAAAAAAGTCTGACATGCTCTCTTACAATGGACATGGCTTTTTAGTACAAGCTGTTTCCTTCAAAAACATGTTCTCCCACAGTATCAAAGAATTTGACAGAATCAGCAAGAACAAATATTGCATGCATTTTCATATCACCAGAAGTTCTTACAAGTATGGTTTCATAGAAGGACAATACAAAAGTTTAAAAACAGACATTACATGATTTCCTACAAAAGCCCAAAAAAGGGGTCTATATTAGAACATCGAAGTTTCACAACTTCGAATGCTCTAACATCGACCCTATTCAGCGAACGCTAAAAAAGCGAAGCTGCGGAACACCGAATTTCTTCCTAGGGAAGGAATTCAGTTGACCGTTCCTGTGGCTTGGCTATGTTCAGCACTGTGGTGAAAAGTTACGGGTCAGGATCAGGTAAGTTTGCGATTGCGTGGACGTGAGGGTTAGGGCATGGGTCAGGTAAGTGTGCGATTGTGTGGACGTGAGGGTTAGGACAGGGTAGATGAGTTAGTGTTAGGGCACGGGTGAGGTGAGTGTGCGATAGTGACGGACCTTAGTGTTAGGGTTTGGGTTAAAGTAAGTGGATAGCTAGTGGTGTGTGTACAGTTTAGTGTACGGTTAGATGTAGGATTTTTAGGTGTATGTGTGTGGATTGCTGTTTGTTTGGTGTGTTTGTGTTGTGTGTATGTGTGTCGGAGCACCAAATTTTTTCCCTGGGAAAAAATTTGCTGTTCTGCATATTCAATATTGTCAGCGTTTGCTGAATAGGGGTCGATATTAGAAGATTCAACATTTTAAAAAGTCGATGTTCTAATACAGACCCAAAAAAAAAGATACCAAGAGAAAAAACATGATCTAAAGTGCGTGACTAAATGAGTATATAAGATCTGTAAATCAAACTATGTTAGAGGTATTTGGTAGGAACACACTTGTTCAGAGGTATTATATTGGAGAAGCAGTTATAATTTTCCATACTAATCAAGAGTAAAGTCTTGGCACATTTATGCTACAAAATGACAGAAGAGTATGTCTTGCTTGTTACAAGAATAAGTTATTTATCAGTAACCGTGCTTACAGTAAAATAATATTGTGCTGCAAGGTATATTTTCTTATTAGTGCAGGCTGCAAGGCTCTGTGTTTAAGCAAACTGCAAATACAGTTATGCAAAACTCTGTGTTAACCAGACTTTGATTCAGCAGTTCCAGTACAGCCAGCAAGACTCTGTGTCTTAAGAAGACTTTGGTTCCAGTTCCAGTACAACCAGCAAGACTTTGTGTCTTAAGAAGACTTTTGTTCCAGTATAGCACAGCAGCACCTTCTTTCAGAAAATTTTCACTATGATTAATAAAGAACTGAAGGAATTTATCTGGAAGGGAAAGAGGGCATGAGTTAAGTGGGATAAGTTGATCCTTCCAATAAAACAAGGTGGTTTAGGTTTACCTGATTTGAAGGAATATTTTGGAGCTACACAGTTAAGGCTCATATACATAACACCAGCAGAAGGTTATAATTCAAAGTGGAAGGGAATGTTGATGAAGCAAGGGGGAAGTTCAAGAAATAGAGGCATTAAGATGCACATCCTTAAGAAGAATAATAACCATACCGAATATTATATCCATAAAGTAGCAGAAAGCATTATATGATCTAAGCCAATACAATAATGGAGAAAGGAAATTTTGCCAATAGGGATGGCTGCAAGTAGGGATACAGAAAATAAGCAAGAGGTGGGCTAGAAATTACAGGAGAAACCTGGAAAAGAAACCAGGATACTGGAAACAAATAACTCAAAACAGGAAAGGTAATAATGATGCCAAGAAGATATCTGGATTACATGCTACAGACTGCCTTCTCTACCAGGGCTTGATCTCAGAGTACAGGCAAAAGGAAAGGGATAACAGAATTTTAAGTGAAAGGCCTGATCTGGCAGAGTTTTAGTTGAATCTAGAACAGAAACAGATATTAAAAAGAGGTAATTAGTAGGACATATAAAATATTACATGATAACTATAAGAATGAATCAGATGAGGTTAGAAAAGATTGGGAAGAGAGAATGGAAAAGCAATTTACAAGAAACAATGGGAAGACATATACATGGCTTCCATGTATGCAACCAAGTTCAGAAAGATTAGAATCTCTACTTGGAAGGATTTGCATAGAGAAGAAAGAGGTAACTGGGAACATAAGTTGTGGGAGTGTAATGGGTTGGCAGATTTAAAAAATTCCCTATAGAGTACTTTGTCAGAAATATTGGGTAAGCAAATGGCTGTAAATAAGGAAATTATCCTTTTCATCTGGGATACAGGACCTGAGTTGCCTAGATATGTTAAGACCTTATTAAGTCTAATTCTGTTGGCTGTGAAAAAAGCAATTACTAGAAAAGGGAAATCAAAGTCTACACCAACTGTATTTGAGGTACTGAATATTATAAAACAGATAAAAGAACTGGAAGAGGGATCTTTAGACAAGTGAAGGAGCAAATTATATAGAAGTAAATTGAAACTGTGGAAACAATACATGCATTGTAATGTTTAGGAGAAGGAGGTGTGAGGTTTAAGAGAAGGCAGTGATTCAGGATTTTTTGTGTAATGTTGTACTGATGATAGTCACACAGAAATATATGTGATGTATATTGTATTTAAATGGAAACCTGTTAAAATAGTTTGTTTTCTTTTCTGTTAATGTGCCTATGTCTTAAGTGATAATTTAATAAAGGTATTTTTAAAAAGGACAATTGTAGAGGTACTTAAAGGTCACAGGCACCTTATTAAAATGGTCAGGCTTCTTAGGGGCCAGAGGTTGGGAATCAGGAACAAAAGCAGCAGCTACAAATGTATCCAACAAGACATCCAACACAGGTAGGACTATGTTTAGGAGACTCCATCTGCAATGACTCATATCTCTTTTGAATATCAGAGACTTGTGAGAAGTCCCACTTAAAATACCCTATCATGTGAACTATTGTGTCCCCAAAGGACAACACCTCAAAGAGAGAGTCAATACTCAAGGAATCCTCTTCCTCGGTTTTCATAATCTAAATTAGAGGCAATTTATGAGGAGAAGGCAAATGACTCATCACCTGAATCCATCTCCTCATCTGAAGAATCAGACTCACTAGTACTTTTGGTTGGAGTAGAGGACCAAGGAGATGCATGAACAAACCCCCCTAGGTGGTCTTAAATCAATAAGGGAACTGAACAAGCCCTGGGAAAAATCCTCCCATTTCCTCTGACGATTCTTAGCAACTGTAGGAATGTCCTCAGTTTTTTGTTTCTTCTTCTTCAATGGGAAATTAGATTTGACCAACATAGGAGGCTCAAACACATGCCTAGATTCAATAAGGATACCAAGGACCTCTTCTCTCACCAGAATCTGTGGAATTCCCCATGGCACTTCAGAAATGATCAACCATGGTTCCCCCTCAACATTCTGTATTGATATTTGCATTGCCTAAGAGTATGTGAGAGAAACCTGTTCCATGCCAGCCTCTGACAGGGTCACATCAGAGGAAACCAGTGTCTGCATTGGACATTCTTCATTCACTTCAAGAAAGACATCTGGTGGAGGCTGGACAGCAGCAGAGTCAGACCAAAACTTCTTGGTCTTCTTTTTAAGAGATGGATGCAACTCAGGGCGGGCAGATTTGACTATGGTAGCCTAGGTCAAAAATTTGAGATGTCAGTTCTCAACATAAACTGATAAAGAGGACAGATGACTGCAAAGTATTTTGAGAACAGAAGCCTGACAAATGGTACACTGGGCATGATCGTGTGAAGCACCAAGGCAGAATAAACAGTTCTTGTGACAGTCTTTATGTGGAATATGTTCCCACTCTGATATTTCCCTTCCTGGATGACATGAACCCTAAGTACACAAGTAAAGGAAGAAAAAGAAGGAACCCCAACAGTGACACTTATCTGTAAAAGGCTTGGTAGAAACCAGCTCAGTTAAGTGCATTCAGATCAATGACAAAGAAGTTCTGATTATGGAGCATACATACGTCACATTTATGCCCTATGCCTATACAGGGAACATATGCCTGATGTACAACACTAGGAGGATGTAAAGGCTTTGTTATACTGTTTGGACGTTGGGCTATCCTTGACAGAAAATCCCACATGTTATGAATACTGCAACAGGGATATGGAAGGACATTATAGGTAATAGTCATAATTGCTTTACCAAAAAGCATTTGTATCTCAGAATGTCTTCACAGAAGCCATCATGTTTGAATGTTATTTTTTTACTAACACCCATAGCTTGCATACACTACCACCCATAGCATGACAGTATCATACTCCATTTTTGCATTATTAATGTAAACATGAAAAATATTTCACATAGTTAACAACATTTTGTAAACACCCTTTAATAACTCCAGTTCTGTACATCCTACCCTGGCCATTTCATTATGCATGCTTAGCAAATCATACCAACTTGTAGATGCCAACTTACTTTGTTAGTTTCCAATTTGCATCACTACACGGACTTCTGAAATTAGACTTTGTAAACACTGATGAGTATACTCATTTCAGGAGTACAGGGAAGTTTCCTGTAAAGCTGAACATACTCTTACAGGATGCAGAGGAACTCTATTTTCCTGATGAGTATATTATTGCAGGAAGCAAAGAGTTAAGATAACCTGGTATCCACTACTGGACCAGAATACCTTGCAGTGTCTATCTCTGTGAGGGAATTTGGGGGAAATACTGCAGATGCTACATTTGGCAATGGTTAAGGATGCAAAGAAATTGCAGCAAGGCCTTTCCTATTGGTAAAAGATGGTATTCACTTTTGACTGACTGCTAGACCATTTGTTAGGCATCCAATAAGCTCAGATCGAGCAAGTCTACAACAGAGTTAGCCTGCCCAGGAATATACATTGCAGTCAGAAAGCAGTGTGCCTTTATGGCCCTTTTCCATAGTCTCATCATTTCCTGAAAGACGGAGTAGGAGTAAACTTCCCCTGCTTGCTGATGCCTCAAGCCACTGCCATGCTGTAAAAAGTAGAAGGCAATCATACCTTGGGGGAGGGAATCTTGCAGAATCTTCAAAATCAGAAGGACTGCCCTCATCTCCAGCATACTGATGTTCATATAGGTCTTTCCTTGTGACCATCTACCTTGGACCATGTGTCTAAAAAAATGTCTCCCCAACAGAAATACATACACATGCATGCGCATACGCACGCCAGATACATTCATGCTGATAGTCGCACTAAGGAAGGAAGGAGTTTGGAACAGATCTGTGAAAGATTATTTTGCTAAACCACCAATTAAGATGTTGAGGGCAAGTCTTTGATAATCAAATTGGAAGGGATATTAAGTCTACATTCTGATTTCACTGGACCCTGAATGTTCATTGAAGAAACATCATTCTGTATATTGCAAAGGAAGTCAAGAACATGGCTGTTGCCACTTATTCCAAACTCTTAAGGTAGAGGGTGGCTGTTAGTTGGGGAATGTCAGGAAAAACGCATTTAGGTGACTGAATGTTGATAATTCTGTCTGATCAAAAAGTGGCTACACACATTCTCATAACCAAGGGGCAATAAATCAAGATCTGTTTTTGCAATGGCTTCAGTTGCAACTCTGAAGTTTTCACTAAGATCTCCAAAGTCATGAACATTAGAACTAAGCCATTATTTGTACTGAGCAGGGATTCCCATGTAGTGGCCATGAGGAGACAGTCATCTAGCTAAAAGAAGACTTGAATGCCTTTCAGTTTGAGATAAGCAGCTATGGCTGCCGTGAATTTTATAAACACCCTGGGGGCTGTGATTAGATAAAATGGAAGGACTTGGAAAGTACAGTTGTGTAGGCACATTTACAGTAACAGTAGATGTTTGAGTAAATCCCTGCTGCAATAGACTATGGCTATATGGGTTGTATACTGCCAAGGATATATCAACCAGACAGTCTTTCAAACCTCTGGCCCCTTCCACACATGCACCCAGGTTGCTGATGGAGAGAGGTGCCAAGGAAGAAAATCAGCAGCTTATGCACCAAAATCTTCAGAACTCTCTTGATAACTGAAAGACAGGGAGGTGTCTGTCCTTATAGAAACAACAGAGTTCAAGTACCAACAACCTTACCCTAGATACACCAGAATACAAATACAAAATACAAAAAAGGTGGATGGAGGGTAGGTGTGGGTATTTCAGCAGTGATTTACTTAAACACGTACTGTATGGTGAGTGCATTTTGACAACAGAACAATGTTCATTATAAATCATTGCTGCTGTAGCATACAACTATAGGGATGTATTCCCAAAGCTTGCACAGTCAGGAAGGAAGGAAGAAGGATAATGGTCCAGGAGTCCCTGGAAAATGGTTAGAGTAAGGCCTGTGCTAGACTTGGAAAAGGAAAGTGGTTTGAAGTGCTTTACAAAGGTATTTAATATTAATAGAGGACCATCTAGCTGGCTCTATAATGCTTTGACAGTCAACCCCTTTTCAGTATATCATTGAAGATACTCAGGCTCTAGTATAGTAAGCCTTGACCCTGCCTGGAAGTGTCTTGCTATGTTGGGAATAGCAAAAACAATAGTAAGGGACAACCACCTGGATGTAGTTTGTTTTGATACTATTGCCCTTTTATTTTCCCTGCACAGGGAACAAACAGCTGTTTAGCTTTCCCAAAGGATTTAGTTCTGTCAAGATAATACCTGAGTTGGTTATGCACATGAAGGGTATGGAAAATCCTTCCTCTCTGGTTTTGAGGATTTGGAAAGAAAACAGGGAGACTGCTGGCTTGACTGAAAGTAAACCATGAAACCACTTTAGGCAAGAATGAGGAATTTGTTCTTAAAGTAACCCTAAATCTATGGAAAATCAAATAGGGTTCATCGACTGTAAGAGCTTGCAACTCAGATACACTTCTTGCAGATGTCAGAGCAATAAGCAACACAGTCCTCCAAGTCATGAAGTGCAAATCAGCTAGATGAACTTTTTCAAAGGGAGACAAGATTAACTTTTCCAGCACAAAATAAAGATCCCAAGTAGGGGCCATCTGTTTCCTAGGTGGTGTTATTTCAAGAACAGCCTGAACAAAGACTGAGTAGAAAGGGAAGGATTCAAGGGCAGGCACTCTGAAGTAGTTGAAAGGTGAACTTTGACAGAGGAGTAAGATGGGTCACAGGATAATAACTCACCTAAATATTGTAAAACCACTGGTAGGGAAACCCAGAAAGGGCCCTGGTTCCTAGTATGGCACTAATTAACAAACCTCTTCCCTTTACTAATATAAGATTTCATAGTACCAGGTTTCTTTGTCTCCTTTAATACCTGCTGCACGTCTTCAGAAAAAAAGTTACCTAAAGGGTATCAATGTTGAATCATCCAGGCCTTCAACTGAAGTTGTTTGAGACTGAGGTTTATCAAACTCCCCTTGTCTTATGTGAGTAGATCCAATATATGAAGAGGATTGTGGTAAATGCCCTTGGAAAGTTCCATAAGAATGGAGAAACACTATTGCCTGGGCCAAAAGGGAGTCACCACAATGATCTTTGGAGAGCCCTTCTGAATCTTCTTGGATAGTGAAAATGGTAGAAAAGCATTTACGAGCATTCCTATCCAAGGGAATGAAAAAAAACATCTGTTTTCCATGCCTATCTGCAAGGAGTACAATTTTTTCAGTTGCCTGTTCTGAAAGACGGCAAACAGATCTACTTTAAGTATTCCCCAAAACTGAGATATTCTTGGAAGACCCACCCCCATCCCCATTCAGTTTTCCTCATGAGGGTCTGTCGTAGTCCTGTTCAGCTTGTCTGAAACTCAATTTTACTCTGACAAAATAAAGTAGCTTGGAGGGTTATGCAGCACCAATATGCAACCTCCTGGGTTTCCATAGCCAGTTTACACATTGAATGGGAGCTGGTGCCTCACTGGAGATTACAGTTGGTGAAGAGATTTTAGAGCACAAATAACAGCTAAAACCTCTTTCACAGTTCTGTGCTTTGCCATATCTTGTTTGTTTCAAAGACCTTGTATATTTTCCCCCATGGATACAGCTCCCCATACAAAATCTGATGCATATGTTGTTACAGATTGAGCAAGGGATGTGTGAGAGAGAATGGGAAACCTGGATTCTGAGATATCTGGTCTCTCCACCACTGTAATTCTTCACTTCACAAATCACAACAATGGAATCTGAAAAGCTAGTGGATGGGAATGTTAGGTCTAAGCACTTTTAAAAAAATACTGAATTTTTTTCATGTGCAGCTTGACAAATCTAGAGAATCATAGATGCCAAGAAACCCTACTATGCTGAGAAACTGTCTGGTTAATGATTGAGACTGATTAGTGAAGCTCATGAAATTTCCACATAAAGATCTACTTTCTCCTGAGAAAAGAATGCTTTTTACATGGAGTAATCTGGCAGGCACCCCAGAAGTAAAATCCTTTAAAAAGGAATCAAAGAGAAATTTTGAATGTTGATCTGGAATCTTAGATTAACAAAGAAATTGCTTACCCATGTAAGAGATCATTGACACTTGCAGAAATACTTTGCAAGGATAACTAAGTCATCTAATTAAGGAAAAATCTGTATGACATGCAATATGCAATGGGCTATCATAGTAGTTAGACTTTGTGAACACCACTAGAGTAGTACATAACTCAAAGGGTAATGCTGAGAGAAAACCTTAGAAAGGTTCTTGAGTCTGTGGTAATGGGAATCTGATGAAAATAATATTTTATCTCTAGCGTTACTAAAAAATATGAGGAGGAATGAAATGTAACAGAATCTGTAACATCACCATTTTGAACTTTGGAACTTTCAAAACGGGTTGAGAATAGATAGCTTGAGAACTGGTCACCAAGGGGGGAATCTTTCTTTGGAACAAGAAAAATTCTTGAATAAATCTCCTTTCCCCACTGGCCTGGAGGAACTGGCTCTATGATTCTCAAGGAAAGCATCTGATGACAGGAGAATGAGAGGGGATTCCCCAAAAGGGTGGTATGTTTTACCACTGCCACCTGTAGTCTTTCTGAACAATTGTTAGAACTTACTATTCTGAAAGCTTGTTGTAAGCTTGTTGATATTACTTGTATTGCTTCTTGAAAAAGGAACCAGAGGTTTTAGCAATCTTGGAGGCCTGAAGAATCTAACTAAACCTCTGAATCATCTTCCTTCTTTTATCACACTCTTTAGGAACTTGGGAAGCAGAAGGAACAAGAAAAATCTCACTATTTAAAGGAGAATTTAGCATTTCAGATTTAACATCTTTAGAAAACATCTGATTACATATCCAAGCAAAACACCTCATTACAATTATAGAAGCTGCTGCTCTGGATACAGTGTCAGCACAGTCATATGCACATTTCACAGAATGTTTACTTACTTGACAAACAGCAGCAATAACACAATTTAAAGAGAACCTACTTTCTGAAGAAGGCAAACAGGCAGGAAGCCTCCTCATATTGTTTAAACAAGCCAATAAATACTTTAATATATGAGCCCGGTAATTCAGAATTCTGAAGGCTGATACAGTAGAATACATTCTTAACCATAAACAAAAATAAACAAACCAAACCAAGAATAAAAGTAAAATTGTCCAGTAGGAACAGCACCCGGAACGCACTCCACAGCCAAAAGTATGAAACAAGTGAGAATTTTAATTGCAATCCACAAACATAAAAAGCCAAATGCTTTCACTCGGTCACTACCGAGCTTTTTCAAGGTACAAACAAGGTGTAATCAATTCAAAGGCATTAAATAATAAAAACAGGTCACATGATCAATATTGATAATTAAACTAATTCTAAACCACACCTTCACTGTGTAGGTACCAGTGTTAAAAATCCAAAAGCACACAGGATAGTAACCAAGATCTGTGCCTGAAAAATAGCACTAAAACGTAAAAAATTAATAATAATAATTCATGAACAAGTGCTTCAGAAACAATAATAAAACATTAAAAATGTATCCTTAAAACATGTTAAAAACAATGCCCTTTTAGAAAATCCACAAATCATAACTCAAATTAAAATAAAAATAAAAATAACAATGTTGATGCTCAATTGGGAACTTTATAATCGGGCCATTCTCAACCTTAATACACTACTAATATTGATATTCTCATTTAAGCCAGGAAACCTACCCGCGTCCAACTTCAGTTGCCAGTATAGTTCGCGGTATTCTAACCTGGCCTCCCAATTACCTCCCCTAATATCGGGCAATACCTGTTCTAAAACTAAAAACTTAAATTCCATGCTGTTACAATCTTGTGAATGTTTATAAAAGGCATTGTTGTCTTTGCCTTTTAAAACATCATAAAGATGCTCATAAACCCTTCTCCTTAGGGGTCTCTCAGTTTTCCCTACATAAAAACTGAAACAATACATACATATACCCAAATAGACCACCCCCTTAGATCCACAGTTGAAATATTTGTTAGAATTAAACTTAAACTTCCTAGAGGGAATGCAAACCGTGTGGTTATTGATCATAGCACTACACTGCTTACAACTCCCGCATTTATGGGTGCCACATTTCGAAGAATCAGTTACTACCATAGTGTTTTGTTTCATTTCAAACAGATCTTTTAAATTGGCATCCCTTCTCCTAACAAAATGGGCACAGTCCTGCACAAATTTTCTCAGTTCATCATGTAGGGTGAGTATAGGCCAGTGCTTCAAAATAATATTCTCTATCTCCTGGGAATTAGCTGAATAAGTGTGAATAAAATTGCCTTTCAAATACGGTTGTTTCACACCTCCGTCACAGTCAAGGGCCGAAAAAACAGTTCCTAATAAAGGGGGATATTTAAGCTCCCTATTCAGTACAACTTCTTGACTCAATTTGTCAATCAAGGAAGCAGGATAACCTTTCTCTAAAAACAGATCCATAAGAATGTGAACCTCCTCAATAAAACTTTCTAAGGAGCTGGACATCCTAGATGCTCAAATGAGCTGCCCCTTAATAATACCTCTTTTCTGATAAGGGGGATGCCCACTGTCAAAATGGAAGTATGAATTAGAAAATGTGGCCTTTCTAAATAATTTAGATTGAAATTTCTGATGATCATAATCTTTAAAAAGAGTCACATCTAGATAATTTAATGTGTCTTTGTCAATCTTGTGAGTGAACCTCAAAAATTCAGTACTAGAGTTGATATAATTAATAAACTCTGCAAAAGTCTCCAAAGTCCCTTTCCACAACAAACAAATATCATCTAGGTACCTCCTGTAACACGCTATGTGCTCTGCCCTCTGTACTAGAAAAAATGAAATTACGTTCCCAATGGTATAGCACTATGTTAGCGTATGATGTAGCACAAGAGGCACCCATCGCTACCCCTTTTCTCTGACGATAAAATTCTCCATTGAAATAGATAAAGTTATTTTCAAGTACAATTTCCATGAACTCCAACACCAAGTTAGTAATCTTAGTGTCCAGTCAAGATTGTGTTACCAGAACTCCCCCAAACCATTCCAAACCAATTCGGTGGGCGATGCTCTGAAAAAAGTTCAATAATATCAATGGTAACCATAAATAAATCCGGACTAAACAAATGGTGATCAATTCCTTTCAAAAATTTATACTGTCAAGAGCTTTTTATCTTCCATTGAACATATTTGTAAAGATTCATGGGAATTTTTGAAAGGAATTGATCACCATTTGTTTAGTCCGGATTTATTTATGGTTACCATTGATATCATTGAACTTTTTCCGAGCATCCCCCACCGAATTGGTTTGGAATGGTTTGGGAAAGTTCTGGTAACACAATCTGGACTGGAAACTAAGATTACTAACTTGGTGTTGGAGTTCATGGAAATTGTACTTGAAAATAACTATTTCAATGGAGAATTTTATCGTCAGAGAAAAGGGGTAGCGATGGGTGCCTCCTGTGCTACATCATACGTTAACATAGTGCTATACCATTGGGAATGTAATTTCATTTTTTCTAGTCAGTGGGCAGAGCACATAGCGCATTACAGGAAGTATCAAGATGATATTTGTTTGTTGTGGAAAGGGACATTGGAGAATTTTGGAGAGTTTATTAATTATATCAGCTCTAGTACTGAATTTTTGAGGTTTACTCACAAGATTGACAAAGACACATTAAATTATCTAGATGTGACTCTTTTTAAAGATTATGATCATCAGAAATTTCAATGTAAATTATTTAGAAAGGCCATGTTTTCTAATTCATACCTCCATTTTGACAGTGGACATCCCCCTTATCAGAAAAGAGGTATTATTAAGGGGCAGCTCATTCGAGCATCTGGGATGTCCAGCTCCTTAGAAAGGTTTATTGAGGAGTTTCACATTCTTATGGATCTGTTTTAAGAGAAAGGTTATCCTGCTTCCTTGATTGACAAATTGAGTCAAGAAGTTGTACTGAATAGGGAGCTTAAATATTCCCTTTTATTAGAAAATGGTTTTTCGGCCCTTGACTGTGACGGAGGTGTGAAACAACTGGATTTGAAAGGCAATTTTATTCACACTTATTCAGCTAATTCTCAGGAGATAGAGAATATTATTTTGAAGCACTGGCCTATACTCACTCTACATGATGAACTGAGACAATTTGTGCAGGACCGTTGCCATTTTGTTAGGAGAAGGGATGCCAATTTAAAAGATCTGTTTGAAATGAAACAAAACACTATGGTAGTAACTGATTCTTCGAAATGTGGCACCCATAAATGTGGGAGTTGTAAGCAGTGTAGTGCTATGATCAATAACCACACGGTTTACATTCCCTCTAGGAAGTTTAAATTTAATTCTAAGAAGTATTTCAACTGTGGATCTAAAGGGGTGGTCTATTTGGGTATATGTATGTATTGTTTCAGTTTTTATGTAGAGAAAACTGAGAGACCCCTAAGGAGAAGGGTTTGCGAGAATCTTTATGATGTTTCAAAAGGCAAAGAGAACAATGCCTTTTATAAACATTCACAAGATTGTAACAGCATGGAATTGAAGTTTTTAGTTTTAGAACAGGTATTGCCCAACATAAGGGGAGGTAATTGGGAGACCAGGTTAGAATACCGCGAACTATACTGGCAACTGAAGTTGGACGCGGGTAGGTTCCCTGGCTTAAATGAGAATATCAATATTAGTAGTGTATTAATGTTGAGAATGGCCCGATTATAAAGTTCCCAATTGAGCATCAACATTGTTATTTTTATTTTTATTTTTATTTGAGTTATGATTTGTGGATTTTCTAAAAGGGCATTGTTTTTAACATGTTTTAAGGATACATTTTTAATGTTTTATTATTGTTTTTGAAGCACTTGTTCATGAATTATTATTATTAATTTTTTATGTTTTAGTGCTATTTTTCAGGCACAGATCTTGGTTACTATCCTGTGTGCTTTTGGATTTTTAACACTGGTACCTACACAATGAAGGTGTGGTTTAGAATTAGTTTAATTATCAATATTGGTCATGTGACCTGTTTTTTATTATTTAATGCCTTTGAATTGATTACACCTTGTTTGTACCTTGAAAAAGCTCGGTAGTGACCGAGTGAAAGCGCTTGGTTTTTTATGTTTGTGGATTGCAACTAAAATTCTCATTTGTTTCATACTTTTGGCTGTGGAGTGAGTTCCGGGTCCTGTTCCTGCTGGACAATTTTATTTTTACATTCTTAACCATACCTATTAAAAGCTTTTTATAATCTATCTGCTGTTTCATGGGCTACAGATTATCAGGCATATTGCTAGCAATATCAAAAACATCTTCCAAGGCTGGCAACAGAAAGAAGAATAAGAGTACATCATGCCAAATCCACCTGTGAGAAGTTATAATATTTCTTCAAAGAGAATAGAATATCAACTTGCCTCCACTGTGACATATTGTTCATCCTAGAAATTGTTTCAGAAAATAATAATTCCTCTGTAGGAGATTGTAGGGAAACACTTTAATCTGAATTAGAATCTTTGATATGAGCAGAAAAAACAGATTATACCCTATCTCTTTCATATTCATCTGACGGGGAAGCCTCAGAAACTGAAGAAACTCACCTATGGTTATTTATTTATTTCACAAAAGTTCCAGACACACTCAAAAGGTTTTAAAGCCTACAGCAAGCCTTTAGCCAATGTAATAAATACTTCCTTATCAGCAGAAACACATTTTGAGAAAGAAAAATGTTTAACTTTATTTTTTCCAAGAATGTTGCTATAAGGGGACCAACTCAAAAAAGGAACACCATTCTGGGGAGGAGGTGTCTCAACCTGGCTATACAGGGATGCACTCCCCATTGATTCTCTCAAGACTGAATAAAGTACAGACTTCCAAGATGACTGCACATTGAATAACAGTGTAATTCTAGCTCTCCAGTGTGAAAACAGAAACTTACCAGAGAAAGCAAGTGAATTTAGATTTCTGGGCAAATTTCAGTAACTGGCTAGTAAGTGCAATGTCTGGATACCAGGAAAAAAGAGATACAGAGGACCTTAGAGAAGATCAGCTACAAAAGTTGAGGAAAAAGCACAGACTGGGAAAAGTACTGTAGCTGTTCAGCAAAAAGCAGTGCAAGCTCCAGACATGACTTCCAGTAACTTAAAGGAAAGTATAAGAAAACTGTACACGGACCTGATTAAAATAAATGAAGCACTGATGGAGTATATCAACTCAAACAACATAAAACTGGAAAAATGGAAGAAACTTTAAACAGATATTCAGATAATGTGATAAAGCTGCAAAAATCAAAGGCTGAAATGAAGGAAATGCTGGCTGAATATGAGACTGCTCAAGAAGAGATGTTTCAGAAAATAACAGAATTAGAGGACAGAGCACATAGGGAAAGCCTCAGATTTTCTGTTGTACAACAGAAACTGGAAGGAATAGACTGCATTAATTTTATGAAAGTACAAATAAGCAACTGGACTGGTATTCCACAGCAGGAGTTGTTAACTGAAAGGACGCATTGTGTGTATGCTCCAGACCTGTAAAGATGTAATCCTACCAGCAGAATGAGTTGATTCTGACAAAACTGTGGCAGAAAGATAAAGTAGTAAAAGTGGGAGACCACAGAGTGTTTGTGGAGTAAATTTATTCCACTATTCAAGGACTGTCGAGAAGCAGGTATAAGGTTCAAACTGCTGTACCCAGCTGTTTTCAAAATATTCTTCCCTGGGGGGACAAAATCATTTTTTGAGGAAGTACATGCTAAGTGAGCTGTGAAAGAGAAGGTAGATTCTGCTTCTTATTCTTCTGGTAATGACCACAGAGATCTGCCAGTGAAACCTTTTCCAGTGTTTCAATGGAAAATGCTTGAGAGAAGGAAAAAGGCACTAGAAGAATCAAGAGTACATTGGAAATGAAGCAAAGACAGGATTTGGGAGATGGAGATGAACAGGAAGAAAACCAGTGACTTGGAAACTGACACATGTGTGATTACAAAGCATTAATTATGTTTGTGAAACGTGACTGAACAAAAAATCTGGAAATATTGGACTCTCTTGGACTCTGTTAAACTCACAGGGGACTCTAAGGTATATCCCCTATTTCATGTCATTAATGTTCAGAAAAAATCCTTAAGAGAGGGAAAGAGGAGGGAGAAAGTAAATTGTAAGTAAAACTATTTTTCTCTTAATGGTATTATTTTTAGTGCATGCTTTTCTTTACATGCTGTGAACTAAAGTTTTCTCAGTTATTTTTAAGTGTAATGGGGATACTAATGTAAATAGATGCTCCTGCTTTTTTATTTCTTTCTCCCTTCTTCTTTCTTTCTCCTTGTTTAGTTTTAAGAAATGTAGCCACTGCAATGTAAAAAAGTCTGGTTAAAATAGCATGACAAAAGAAAAAATAGTGTGCTTTTTCTCATTCTTGCATAGTGGAATGACAGAATTAAGGCCGTTAGCTTGATCTAGTAAGACATGTTAAGAGAAAGCAAGTAAAAAAAAAGAATATTGAATATTATAAGGCTTTTTTTTCAAGCAAATAAATATATGCTTAGTAGCAATTTTGTATTTGGTTCTCGTGTCTCCAGGAGCCAATCTGATAAAGAGAAATGGCTAGAAGATAATGTTCTCTGAAAGCATTCAAGTGTTTACACATCTGGGAGAGCTATAAAGATAAGACAAACCAGACAGCACTTAGTTGAAGCACATGCTGCACTATGTGCCTTAGCATGGATAACCTTTATTTTAAGATAATTCAAGTCTGTCAGTGTGGCTGTCAATTTGGAACATTTATTCCTATTAGCAGGTTAAAACTTCAATATTTGAAGATGTACATAGTTTTGTGTGTTATTAAATTAATAGGTTTTAGCAGGGTATTGGGAGGGGTGTTTTCTTTTGTTTAAAGGCTTTCAATTTAAAAAAAAAAAAGTTTTGTAAGATGTGACATATGCTCAGATAGGTATGTATAAAAGATCAACAAGCACGGTCTACTTTAAAAAGTCAACTTACCATTTCATCAACATTCAAAACAGCGAGACAAAAATGTCATACGTTTATAATTGTGAACTCTTGAAACATCATATTTCCTCTCTGGGAAAGTAACCACATGGCCACTGTGGTGAACTTTGCCCATTCTCCTCTGTAGTGCGATCTTGGAATTGAAATATTTAAGTGGTTGTGGGGGTGTAGGCTCCCACATAGGGGGGTATGAAGCCCCCAACTTCAGTGGGTGTAATTTGCTTCTGTTTGTAATGTTATCATTGATGGCTAACTGGTTACTCTCCCCGGAGAGGAAATACGATATTCCAGGAGTTCGTGATTGTAAGCTTCCAATGTTTTCATCTCACTGTTTTGAATGTCAATGAAATGGTAAGTTGATGTTTTAAAGCAGACCCCCAAACACTGCATGCATGTAACACAAAAGCTGGAATTATACATTTAACAACAAAGCTCTTGTACATAAAAGGTGGGAATAATACATTTTTAGTACAATGAAGCTTTCTGTAATGTCTTGAAATGTCAATTTCCTCACAGATGAATACAAAAATGAAAGAGTAGTGAACTATAATAAAAATGTAGAGTGCAAACAGCTATGCTACAGGAGACACACTTGGAAAGAACTGAACATGTGAATTTGACAAAGAATGGTTTTCAAGATGGTTATTCAGCAGAATACCCTGGACAAAGGAAAAGAGAAGTAAATATATTAATTGCATGAGGATCTCCAACAGTGATAGAAGAAAATAAAAAAGGATAATAATGTTATATTTGTAGTACTAAAGGGCTACTGGCAAGGGTGGAGGATTACACTGGCATGTATTTATATTCCATCTAAAACTGCTATAATTGAGCCTAAGAAAATTCTTGGAGAAATAATCAGCTTTCAGCAAGGAATATTACTTATAGGTGGGGACTGGAATTTGATTCGCAACAGTGAAGATGTGTCTGGGAGGCCCAGAAGGGAAAATATAACAAAGGGGGGTAAGTTTTTGAAGAAATTTATGAAAATATTTGGCATGGAAGACGTGAATTCAGTACTAGGAGCTAGGAGTGAATTTACATATTATCCCCCAAGATACAAAAACTAGGCTAGGCTAGACAGAATTTACATTTCACAAGAACATGTCCATTTAATTGAAGGTCTTAATACACACCCAATAACTATTTCAGATCATGTGGCAATAATAGCTAAAATAAAAACACAGGGTAATGAAATAAAAATGAGATAAGGGCACTTTCACACCTACCTGTTGAAAAGACAGGAATTTAAGGAATGGATAGTGGAAATTATTCAGAAGCTATTAGAGAAGATAGAAATTTCTTTAGAAAATATAGCTATGGAGTAGGATAAAATTAAAGTGGAGTTTAAAAATAGGGTGGGAATAAAAGAAAGGGAGATATGTTTAAGAGGTAACAAGAATTATTTAGAGGGACTGACAAATGTTAAACTATTGCAAAATAGGGAGGGATCCTATAGAACAAGAGGATAATCAACTGCAGAATGCTAAGTAGAAACTAAGGGATTATCTCAATTATATACATGAGTTTAGAAATATTGCTTTTAAGAAAAAAACACACTGAACAACTGGAGAAACGGTCACCATCCACTTTTACAGTGTTCCTAGTACTTCAGCATCAAGCCTTCCAGGGAATAATCATGCATAAGAATGGTGTACTTTATATACATTTCACTACATTCATTATTCAATTCAAATATACAATAATTGATCAATTAATCAGTGAGTCAAGAAAATTAAAATCTAAAGTGCATCCTGAGCAGTAAAGTGCTTCAGAAACATTCAAAGTGCATCAAAACATATAAAGTGCAACCCCTTACATTCCTATTGCATTTAACATTATAATTTAAGAGGTTAACACAAAAGCACTTATGCATCTCTAGATTAACAAATACTAAAACATTTTGCCCTTCAGTGGTTGATCAATTAATCAATGAGTCAATGAGTCAAACTACCTTTCTTTCCTGTACAGAAATGTGGAGAGAAAGGGATGAGAAGGTGGCTGCTTCCGATTTGTGGTCTTATAATGAACTGGGAGACCAGCAGGCAACCAGGTATGAGAGACTAGAACGTTTGCTTGTAAACTAGGTGTCTTTATATTATGATACCCGGTTGCTGGGGAAATATATCAGCCTGAATTTAACCCCTCAGGGTTTAAGGGTGGACAAACTTCCAGCTTCTGATTTTTCTGAAGCTGTAGCTGATTTATTTGAGGAGCGGAAGAATATCTCTTTACAGTGTACTTTAGGGTGGCTTAAAGTACTTGTCAAATGTAACAACAGACTGCATGAACAAGTAAGAAATTCAATTTTGAAGCAGCAAGATGAGCTTATGGTGGTGCTGCGGTAGCATTGTCGCCTCACAGTAAGACGCTGTCCGGTTCGTCTGTGTGGAGACATGATTGAATGCACGTGCCTTCGTTGAAGGCTGTGCATCAGGGCTGGTAACTCGGCACGTAAAAATCAACTATCAATTGTTAGCGGACCAGAGTTCCGCTGTGGCGACCCCTAACTGGGAAAAGCCGAAAGACGCAAAAAAAAGGATGAGCTTAAGGGGGAAACTACAACTGCAGTATTTAATAATAAAATGAAGGACATTCATGTGAGAGTGGGCAAAGCTGTGTTTGAAATACTTGAAAGGAAACACAGTAAACTGGATAGAGATGATCGTGATTATAGGAACAAACATCTTTCAGTGGCAGAGAAAACCTAGGCAGAGCAGGTCCACCTTAAAAAATACGGCTATGAGGTCTCGGAGTTCGTGAGAGTCATCCTTTTTGTCCACAGAAGCAAACAGCAGCATCAACAGAAGGAATAGTGTTTCATTTGAGGAATTGAGTGAAGGAGGTGTCCAGCAGGGTGAGCAGAGCAGTGGTCAGAGAGTGAGTCCACAGAAATCAAAAAGCAAGTGGAACTGGAGGTGGCAGAACAGGAAGAAATGAAAATCAGAGAATTGGACATTTTGGACTTAACATTACTAATGATGTTGTTGTCACATGTCATGAGGAGCATAATAACAGGTATGTCTTTAATAATGTAAATAGTTCACATTCAGTGAGTCAAAGTGAAATGTTAAATATTATTAATCCATCAGATTTGCAGTTAAATGATAACATATATAGTTTACTTTTGAAAGGAATGAAATTTGTGCCAATATATTTTCCACCCTTGGCAGACATAATGTTAGAAATATGTGCTTTTTGTTGCAAACTACATTTAAAGGCATTTTTTCTAAAACAAATTCAGAAAATGTAAAAATGGTAATGTAATGTGCAGCATTAATGAGGATGAGAAACCATTGCTAGATTTGTCACTGCATGAATATGAGTTAGTGGATATTTTTGCTTATGAACAAGAGCTTGAAAGTAATAGGGACAGTGTTGGGGGTGGTTTTTCATATTACACTGGCTATGGAAAATTTAGTATTCCTAAGGTTCCTTATGTTAGTACTTTTTATCTGCCTAGAATTGTCAGTCCACCCAGGAATCCTGCTTAACACACTCAAGCAAATCTGCAGTCTGCAGCTACCACTCCACCCATACAGTATAAGAAGGAATCAGTACTGCAAACTAAACAAGGATATACATTTTGAGCCTCAAGAGCAGGGTCAGTCCACCCAGGCATTCTACTTGTATGTTTTATGAGAGTGAAGCTATTACATAAGCAATATTTCTTAGTAGTTCTCAGCTTGGTAATAAAACTGACTGTTGTAGCCTTGTCCCCCCCCCGTTAGTACAGTAATCCTAAATGCCCACCAGACAGTATACATTTAATTCACATCCTTGTGACTAAATTAACCATCAAACAGCCCTCTCAGTGCTTTCTGCCTTAGTTTGTATCACTTGGAGGCCCACTTGTTTATTTGCATCTCTATACATTCCCCTTCATTGCTAATATATCTCCCTACTCTAATTTGCACACAAACTGGTTACTAATCAGCATGTCAATGTGAAGACACACTCCCAACCTTAATAAACTTTGCTGTCTCTTCTCTCCTTCACTTTACAGGTAGTTTGAATTATTACTTACCCCCTCTGAGGCCTTCACTGATTTCCAATGATTGCCTCTCTGGTTTCTTAGCATTCCACCTGGTTTACACCCCTTGTGCTATCTCCCTCCCCAATACAAAGTCTATATTAGAATCCTGCTGAGCATGGAGCCATCTTTAAATTTCTAGTCTCCCACCAGGACACAAGTGCTCTTCAGCAATTACATTCTGCTTGCCAGTAAGCCATTAGACCTCAGGAATTTGTTTAAAATATTCAGATTTGTAAAGTAATACTTACTTTTTGCTGTATTTGGATCTATACAACTAGTATTCATTTTTTCTGATTCCTGACTACTGATCTGCTTATTTGTTTATTTAACTGGTTGATTCTGTCATTCAGGAATTGGGTTTTTACTGACACTACCACTGCAGCTATGTTGTCTCTATGCTACTAAAACTGCTGTTATAACTGTAATGTACAAATTGACCTAGTCTTGGAGTTAGAAACAGAATTTACTGATTTAGCACTACAGTTGTCTCTGCTACTGCTTCAGCTGTGCTGTTGTGTTCATTTTCCTTTTTCTTGTATGCACAGGATAACTGGCTGATAAATGTATTGTGTATGATTTATTAACCTGTTTCCAAACTAAGTTATGGCACTGTGATGTGGTTACTGTTGAAGCATTCTCAAACTGTAGCAGTAGCATCTATTCTCCTGCTTTATCCACACTATCCTCAGATTTGCATCTTTTACACCCTCCTATCTCCTCGTTACTTCCTTTGACCTGTCTTTGTCTCCTTCTACTAGCTTCATCCTCTCATTTTTTTTCTCTCTCTTTTCAGAGCACACTCAAGCAAATCTGCAGTTTGCAGCTACCACTCCACCCATACACTATAAGAAAGAATCAGTACTGCAAACTAAACAAGGATATAAATTTTGAGCCTCAAGAGCAGGGTCAGTCCACCCAGGCATTCTACTTGTATGTTCTATGAGAGTGAAGCTATTAAATTAGCAATATTTCTTAGTAGTTCTCAGCTTGCTAATAAAACTGACTGTTGTAGCCTTGTGTCCACCCCACTCCCCCGCTAGTACAGTAATCCTAACAGTCCAATAGACAGTATACATTTAATTCACATCCTTGTGACTAAATTAGCCATCAAGCAGCCCTTTCAGTGCTTTCTGCCTTAGTTTGTATCACTTGGAGGCCCACTTGTTTATTTGCATCTCTATACATTCCCCTTCATTGCTAATGTATCTCCCTACTCTAATCTGCGCACAAACTGGTTACTAATCAGCATGTCAATGTGAAGACACACTCCCAACCTTAATAAACTGTGCTGTCTCTTCTCTCCTTCACTTTACAGGTAGTTTGAATTATTACTTACCCCCTCTGAGGCCTTCACTGATTTCCACTGATTGCCTCTCTGGTTTCTTAGCATTCCACCTGGTTTACACCCCTTGTGCTATCTCCCTCCCCAATACAAAGTCTATATTAGAATCCTGCTGAGCATGGAGCCATCTTTAAATTTCTAGTCTCCCACCAGGACACAAGTGCTCGTCAGCAATTACATTATGCTTGCTGGTAAGCCATTGAACCTCAGGAATTTGTTTAAAATGTTCAGATTTGTAAAGTAATACTTACTTTTTGCTGTATTTGGATCTATACAACTAGTATTCATTTTTTCTGATTCCTGACTACTGATCTGCTTATTTGTTTATTTAACTGGTTGATTCTGTCATTCAGGAATTGTGTTTTTACTGACACTACCACTGCAGCTATGTTGTCTCTATGCTACTAAAACTGCTGTTATAACTGTAATGTACATCTAATTGACCTAGTCTTGGAGTTAGAAACAGAATTTACTGATTTAGCACTACAGTTGTCTCTGCTACTGCTTCAGCTGTGCTGTTGTGTTCATTTTCCTTTTTCTTGTATGCACAGGATAACTGGCTGATAAATGTATTGTGTATGATTTATTAACCTGTTTCCAAACTAAGTTATGGCACTGTGATGTGGTTACTGTTGAAGCATTCTCAAAATGTAGCAGTAGCATCTATTCTCCTGCTTTATCCACACTATCCTCAGATTTGTATCTTTTACACCCTCCTATCTCCTCGTTACTTCCTTTGACCTGTCTTTGTCTCCTTCTACTAGCTTCATCCTCTCATTTTTTTTCTCTCTCTCTTCAGAGCACACTCAAGCAAATCTGCAGTTTGCAGCTACCACTCCACCCATACAGTATAAGAAAGAATCAGTACTGCAAACTAAACAAGGATATAAATTTTGAGCCTCAAGAGCAGGGTCAGTCCACCCAGGCATTCTACTTGTATGTTTTATAAGAGTGAAGCTATTAAATTAGCAGTATTTCTTAGTAGTTCTCAGCTTGCTAATAAAACTGACTGTTGTAGCCTTGTGTCCTCCCCACTCCCCCACTAGTACAGTAATCCTAACTGTCCAATAGACAGCATACATTTAATTCACTTCCTTGTGACTAAATTAACCATCAAGCAGCCCTCTCAGTCAGTGGCGGCTGGTGACTTCAAATCACAGGGGGGCTGCAGGAGACAGCTGAATGGGTGGGGTCAAGGGGAAGGGGTGTGGTCAACCATAAAGGGGAGGAGCTATGCACAAAACCACAAACAACTAACTTTAATTAAATACGCTGCCCTGGGTGGCAAACCATCATTATGAAAGTCCAATCAAGACAAAAATAAGTGTAGAAGAATAAAAATATTTCAATGCATTGGCTACATGACAGCTTACTTAATATCTAGATGGAAACAAAAGGTTGTGAGGCATGAAAAAATAAATTACTTTTTATACTGGAATGCCAGTCAAAATCAAGTATAAGAAAAACCAGAAGCACTCAACTCAAACCACTTCTCCTTGCACTGCAGTTCTAATTATAATATATTCAGCTTTATTAAAGTACCAAGTAACATGCTGAAAGTAGAAATCTGTGTAATGCCCCCACTTGTAAAAATGTTTCTTATCCAAAAAAGACCTGCTGCCTGACAACTTGTTTCATGGGGAAAACATGATAAAAGTAAAAAATGAAAAGCAAGCAAGAAACAAGCTCAAGATACATTGCTTAAAGGATTACTGTACAGGTTATGGACCACACATGATTGGCATTCTGTTTAGTTTACGGGTAAAGTCTGTAGAGATGACTGGAAGTCTCCAACAAGTGTAATGAGCTTTTTAAAATAATGGAATCCTGTCCTTTAATACCCAAGGCTTATACATTATCTAGTCAAGTATTCTCTGCATGGCAACAACAGAAAGGCTTTCAATGTTGGCAATTCTTTAACAGTATGCTCATTAAAGCTTACTTGCATCTTACGATGTCAGACAAGCTTACCTTATGGTCATTAAAGCATTGCTACTTAAACACAGAGCAACAGGCACTTTGAGTAATAAGCATAAATCTTAGTAATAAGCATAAATCAACAGTAAAAAATATGACAGAAACCAGACCATTCTGCAAAATCAAGGACAGATGAAAAGCCATACTTATGCAGTGTGTCCTCCCCATCCAAGGTAGATACAACTACTCCTTGCCTTGCTTGGACACATCCAGAGTCACTACATGGGGGAGTGGGGTGCAACAAGCATGTCACAATTTGAAATCTCTCTGTTTGACTGTGATGGCCCTGACACATTTGTCATACCTCTCAACCTCAAGAGCAAGAAATCTGGACAAAGCCATACACAGAAGTGGGATAAAGGCCCAACAATAAGGACAATTTTTAAATATTGCTCTAATAAACTTAGAAAGATAATAGAATAGGTCTTGCATTAGTATGAATTTTCTGAAGGGTATAAAATCTGAAACTCAAATGTCTGTAATTTTCTAACTTCAGTCTTTAGTGATTTGTCACTTCTTCTTTCGGCTTTTCCCGGTTAAGGGTTGCCACAGCAGATCACCTTGTCCGCACATTGAATGGCAGCGGAGTTTTACGGTGTCGAGTTGCCAGCCCGGCACCCAACCTTCCACAGAAGGCACACTCACATGCACACCTAGGGCCAATTTAGAGTGTCCAATCCACCTGCAGCATGTCTTTGGGATGTGGGAGGAAACCGGAGCACCTGGAGGAAACCCATGCGACCACAGGGAGGACATGCAGACTCTGCACAGAAGGCACCCCAGCCGAGGATCGAACCGGAGAACCTCTTGCTGTGAGGCAGCAATGCTAACCACTGCACCACCGTGGCCGCCCTCTTTAGTGATTTGTCACTAATTTGCCAAAAAACACAATTTTATGAAAAATGGACCAAAAATGTGATGCAAAAATATAAAATAGACACACAATACAGCTGCTACCTGCCAAAGAAGGGACACTTTAATATTAGTACTGCTACCTTGAGCAGCTGACAAAATAAAAGAATCTACATGCATTTCAAGTAATCTATAACTTTGATTATTACAGTTATTTCTCAATTGTTAACCCTCCATGTTTTCTTCCAAAATTGCTATTTTGCGGAGGGATTATTAGGGGGAAGAGCAACATTTTGAGCCAAAAATTGGGGACAGTTGAGAGGTTGGCTATGCCTAATTCTATAAAGCAATTTATTTGCATGTACCTCTCAACCTGTTAATGCAGTAAATCTGAACAAGGCCAAACATATTGGGGGCACATATAAACAGTACTAAAAATTGCTCTTGTATAAATTGAGACAGTTGATAGAACAGCTCTTACTTTAACATGCATTTTTCTGAAGGTTATGAAGTCTGAAACTTATTATTTAGTGACTTCTGGCAAATCATTTAGGAATTAAAACTACAAATTTTATGAACAAACCAAAAATAAGAAGCAAAAATCTATTCATTCTTTGAAAATCTGGACAGTTGGGAGGTATAGTTCAGCTGGGCCTGTCTGAGTTTGCTGCCCTTCCCCCCCTGACAAAATAATGGTTGAATGGAGCCTCTGCAGCCATTCCAATGAACCATTACTTGGCTATTTCACTCCATTTACCATAAACACTAATGTGCATACTGCTTTACTTCTATGATGAGTTGGACTCAGACCTCCCAACCGTCCCGAATTACTCGGTTTTTACTGAGTTTTGGGGTCCAATTGAAGGGGTGCCACGATTCCCGAGTAGCACCCCTTCATTTCCGATTTTTTCATTTATTTTTACCAGCCAGTCAGAATTGAGCTCATCTTCATTCTGGCTGTCGGTTGGAAAGGAATTAACCGAAGTTTAAGCAAAGTCGTGGATGGCAGCAACATCAGGTCAAGTCAATATGTTTTTACAGCCTGGCAATGCAGCTTCACTGTGTAAGTTTTATGTTATTTACTTAGCACAGCTTCACTGTTATTTTTATTTTATTGGTAGGGCAGCTTCTATTTTTCTGAAGGAGCAGCTGTGTGTGTAAGTCGGTATATTTTAAACTTAATGGCATCGCAGCTTCACCGTGTAACTTACTTTTAGTGGTATAACTTCACTGTTAGCTTTATTTTATTGGCAGCTTTTTATTTTACTTAATGGCAGCTGTGTGTCTGAAAGCAGTGTGTATTATTTACATAACGACTTTACGAATGGCATGCAGGCCTAGCAGCTTCACTGTGTAACTTTTATTTTACTTAACTGCAGCTTTTTTTGTGGGGGGGGTGAGTTTTCAGACTGTTATTTACTCAATGGCACGAACCAACAGGTTCACTGTTTCTTTTATTTTATTGGAAGGTTTTATTTATCTTAACAGCAGCTATGTGTATGACAGTGAGGTTTTATAGTGTTATTTATTTACATAATGGCACCTTACAATGAATGGCATGCATTGCAGACCTAGCAGCTTCACTGTGTAACTTTTATTTCACTTAATGGCAGCTTTCAACAAACGGCATGCAGGCATCACAGCTTCAATGTGTAATGTTTATTTTACTTAACAGCAGCATTCATGGGGGGTGTGAGCTTTCAGCCTGTGTTATTCACAGCTTCACTGTTACTTTTATTTTACTGGCAGGGTAGCTTTTATTTTACTTAGAACAGCAGCTGTATGTGTAAGTCAGTATATTTTTACACTTAATGGCATTGCAGCTTCACTGTTGCTTCTATCAAGTCTGTATATTTTGTTTACTTAATGGCAGAACAGCTTTGCTGTGTTTGAATTGGCATGTTAGAAGTTGGAGCATGGATCAGAAGGGGGAAAACAATTCTTACTTCAATGCCATTTAAAGACATTATTATAAAAGTACTCTTTACAGAAGCATTTGGAAATTTGATATCTAATAAAACATTTTAAATATATGGCTACTTCATTGAAACATTGCAGCTTTTCCCCAGTATGAGCAAGTTAATGAAGGGAGAGAGAGAGACAGAGATAGTTGTCTTGGTCTTGTATCCAGGTTGGTCAGACTTTCATGCTGGTTGTGATAAGTAATTAAACAGCTGAAGTTTCAGCCTTTATTTTTTCCATGCACATCAATGTTTTCCTAGCATATAACGTTTCTACATATCCAATGCATATAAGTTTAAAAAATGTATATTAAGGAAGTACTTATTTTAATTGGCATAAATATGAATACTCTTCTTGTTTATAGCATGAGGATATTTAAAAATTGTATTCCACCAAGTTCAGTACTCTCATGTGTATAGTTTAGTGGTTTAGAAACAACTGCAATTATGACCAAATCAGTGTGCAACTATAAACACTAAAAAAAGTTTGTTGTCTGGAATATGTGCCCTGGATACTCAAAAATGTGTGTGTGGAAGTAGACTTTTTATGATGGAAATGTTCTGAATTGGGCAGTTTTTTAATACTGGTTCATGCATTTTGTTTCATTGCCTACTGAAAAAATGTTCAAATTTGAAATGTGCTGTATTATACAAGGAATATAATTTACTAAAGCCATGTATGTTTTGTGTGCAAGGGGCCAGTGATTTGAAAACAACCCAAAAGGTAATCTTTATCCACCACTGGCCAGATGTATTTTCTTTGGATGTGGTGCATGTTTCAATGCTATTTTAATGAATGTGAGTTTCAAGGGTAGAGAAGGTTTAATGCGAAATCTATTTTCATTGTGAGACAGTTTAACAGGTGTCTCTTGGTGTTTGTCCATTGTGCTGTAAAGTGTAAAAATTAAAACCCAAATAATCATTGTAGAAGTAAAGCAGTATGCACACATTAGTGTTTATGGTAAATGGGGCAAAATAGCCAGGTAAAGGGACATTGGGAATGGCTGCAGGGTGACTCTGGTGCCATATTTTGTTTGCCTGTTCTTCAATTTGCACGAAAGTTGGTATCCCACAATTCCACTGGAGTGGGCGGGGTTACATAATTATGTATGCAAATTTTATGTTAGCGTACAGATTTGTACCTATTTTTCATGGGCCTTGTCCAGATTTTTGATGTTTCAAGGTTGAGAGGTATGGTTGGACTTCATTTGAAAGTTTTATTTTGTATTTTACAGCACAAACACTAAGCCATCTGTTAAACAAAGCAATGCAGTCTCACAATGAAAACTTAGCATTAAAACTTCTCTGCCCTTGAAACTCACATTCATTGAAACAGCATTGAAACCCACATTCAAAGAAAATACATTTTGCCAGTGGCAGATAAAGATTAATTTTGGGCTGTTTTCGAATCATAGGCCCCTTGCATATGAAACATACATGTGCTCTTTGATACACCTTCCTCATTGTACTAAAATTATATTCCTTGTACAATACAGTACACTTGTTAGAGGGTGTTTTAAATTTGTTTTGAACATTTTTCCAGTAAGCAATGAAACAAACCATATGCACCCATAATGGCAAAACTGCCCAGTTGAGAACATTTATCATAAAAAGTCTACTCAGACTTCCACAGTCCACCATTATTAGTAAATATACACAATTCTACAGTCCACCATTATTAGTAAATATGCACAATTCCACAGTCCACCATTATTAGTAAATATGCACAATTCTACAGTCCACCATTATCAGTAAATATGCACAATTCTACAGTCCACCTTTATCAGTAAATATGCACAATTCTACAGTCCATTATCAGTAAATATGCACAATCTCTGAAGTAAGTCATCTAAAAAATTCCACATTAAAGAAATCTGTAACTAATGAAGCGGTTGCTGCTAGCAATCACCTTTATATTTCATGGTTTCATTGAAAAATAAAGTGTCTGTTGCCCCTCAGGAATAAATTGCCTATATTACATTAAAAAATGATAAGCTAGTAATAATATTGCAAGAGGAAATGGATGGCAAACTGATAACGAACTCATAGTTAGTTTCTTCACCAAGGAGAACATTCTGAGTACGGCAGCATCCACCCCTTGTGGGAGTAGAACCCACAGCCTTCTGCATCAAAAGCAAGTACACAACCTGTTGTGCTATAGTATTAACTAGGCAAAGCACTAAACTTCTATTCCCCTGCAGCTCTCAGCTCCTTGTAAAATCTACTCAATACTCAACTGCATCTCAACGCAGCTCAAGAAAACTGGAAAAAGCCAAAATGTATTGGGGGGGGTCAAAAGCCCAAAAACCAGGGACACATTAAACATTGCTTGTATAATCTTGGAAAGTTGCTAGAATAAAATGTTGTGTTGCCACCATATATTTTACTGCCAAGGTCCCTGAGCAAAAAACTGTCAGAGTAACATACCACTACGCCACATCAGCTGCTTTTTAAAAGAGAGGAAGACTGAAACTTAAATGGCTATCATTTAGTGAATTCAGTTCTCACCATAGCTGTCAACCTCTTAGTACAAAGCACCTGGACAAACCCAATAATGAGGGAATACAGCCCTCAAACATATTCAGTGAATTCAGTTCTTGCCATAGCTGTCAACCTTAGCACAAAAACCTGGACGAAGCCAATAATGGGGGAATACAGTCCCAAAAATAGGGACAAATTTAAAATATTCATCTTATAAACTTAGAAAATTGCTAGAAAAAAAGGTTGTGCTACTATGTATTCTGAAAAACATGAAGTTTGAAATTCAAATGCCGGTCAATTTTACTGCGGACAGAACAAAAACAATTTTCAGCAGAGACGCAGGGATTAATACTGCAGACACGTCTTTGTAAAATGGCAGGGCACCAGAGCAAATCCACACAAACACAGGGAGGAGATGCAGACTCCACACAGAAGTCACCCCAACCAAGAATCAAACCAGAAAACCTATAGCTGTGAGGCGACAATACTACCACTGAACCATCAATTATGCAAGGAATTAAACATTCAGAAACCTGAAGTCTGAAATTCAAATGTCTGTCAATTTTACTGCGGACAGAACAAAACCAATTTTCAGCAGAGATGCAGGGATTAATACTGCAGACACGTCTTTGTAAAATGGCAGGGCACCAGAGCAAATCCACACAAACACAGGGAGGAGATGCAGACTCCACACAGAAGCCACCCCAACCAAGAATCAAACCAGAAAACCTATAGCTGTGAGGCAACAATACTACCACTGCACCATCAATTATGCAAGGAATTAAACATTCAGAAACCTGAAGTCTGAAATTCAAATGCCTGTCAATTTTACTGCGGACAGAACAAAACCAATTTTCAGCAGAGGCAGGGATTAATACTGCAGACACGTCTTTGTAAAATGGCAGGGCACCAGAGCAAATCCACACAAACACAGGGAGGAGATGCAGACTCCACACAGAAGCCACCCCAACCAAGAATCAAACCAGAAAACCTATAGCTGTGAGGCAACAATACTACCACTGCACCATCAATTATGCAAGGAATTAAACATTCAGAAACCTGAAGTCTGAAATTCAAATGCCTGTCAATTTTACTGCGGACAGAACAAAACCAATTTTTAGCAGAGACGCAGGGATTAATACTGCAGACACGTCTTTGTAAAATGGCAGGGCACCAGAGCAAATCCACACAAACACAGGGAGGAGATGCAGACTCCACACAGAAGCCACCCCAACCAAGAATCAAACCAGAAAACCTATAGCTGTGACGCAACAATACTACCACTGCACCATCAATTATGCAAGGAATTAAACATTCAGAACCTTGAAGTCTGAAATTCAAATGCCTGTCAATTTTATTTAACATTTGTTAATCAGGACAGTCTGACTTGGAACAAAAAAACAATTTTCAGCAGAGGCCCAGGAAGAAATAATGCAGACATGTCTTTGTAACATGGGAGGACACAAAAGCAAACCCACACAAACACAGGGAGAAGATACAGACCCCACAAAGAAGGAACCCCAGCCAACTATCAAACCTGAGAACCTGCAGCTGTGAGGCAACAATGCTACAGCTACACCATCAAATATCAAGCATTAAAACATTTACAAACCACAGATATTATGAGGAACAGATCAGATCAAATATGAGGCAAAAATCTGCAATTGTTTTACAAATGGTGGTGGGTAGGGAACTCAAGTCTTTAACACCTGCATACAGGGTACAAGCCTGAGGTATTCCCTACCACACCACCATGAGCACCTGGGGCACACACACACACACACACACACACACACACAAGCACCACACACGTACGCAAGCACCACACACACACACGTACGCAAGCACCACACACGCGTACGCAAGCACCACACACACACACGTACGCAAGCACCACACACACACACATGTACGCAAGCACCACACACACTCTTTCACGTACGCAAGCACCACACACACTCTTTCACGCACGCAAGCACCACACACACTCTTTCACGTATGCAAGCACCACACACACTCTTTCACGCATGCAAGCACCACACACTCTTTCAGGTATGCAAGCACCACACACACACTCTTTCAGGTATGCAAGCACCACACACACACACTACTTTCAGGTATGCAAGCACCACACACTTCACGTATGCAAGCACCACACACTTCACGTATGCAAGCACCACACACTTCATGTAGTAAATAGAAGCACACACACTTCATGCAGTAAATAGAAGCACACACACTTCAGATAGTAAATATAAGTACCATACACTTACCTGTCCTGTCTGTTCTCCATGCTAACGTCCTGCCCGTGCAATACTCCCAAGACCCCTGCATTCCACATCTCCTTCCCGAGATCGGCGAGTAAATCCTGGCTGTTGCAGTCCGGCCCCGACATATTCTCCCAACGAGTCTGTGCACGTTTAACGTGCACAGACGTCTCCTTGTGTCCCCCTATGGGTCCTGACTACTACTGCGCATGCGCAAAGTCCGCGAAATGTGTTCTTTTTGATTTGAGGGGGCTGCAGTCCAGCAGTCTGATAGCACGGGCCGCCCCTGCTCTCAGTGCTTTCTGCCTTAGTTTGTATCACTTGGAGGCTCATCTGTTTATTTGCATCTCTATACATTCCCCTTCATTGCTAATGTATCTCCCTACTCTAATCTGTGCACAAACTGGTTACTAATCAGCAAGTCAATGTGAAGACACACTCCCAACCTTAATAAACTTTGCTGTCTCTTCTCTCCTTCACTTTACAGGTAGTTTGAATTATTATTTACCACCTCTGAGGCCTTCACTGATTTCCACTGATTGCCTCTCTGGTTTCTTAGCATTCCACCTGGTTTACACCCCTTGTGCTATCTCCCTCCCCAATACAAAGTCTATACTAGAATCCTGCTGAGCATGGAGCCATCTTTAAATTTCTAGTCTCCCACCAGGACACAAGTGCTCTTCAGCAATTACATTCTGCTTGCCGGTAAGACATTAGACCTCAGGAATTTGTTTAAAGTGTTCAGATTTGTAAAGTAATACTTACTTTTTTCTCTTGTCTTGGTTGGCTCTGCCCGGCTCCGTTCGCCCTCGCTAATGCTCAGGCTCTCTCTGCTCCCCTGCCCCCTATTCCCTCCCACCCCCACTATCTCTACATTTATAGTAATCACAGCCAAACCTACAGGTCACCCTCACATCACCTCCACTAATTACAGCTCCTCAAGTCATATCACATTTTACCACACCAACTTGCTCCACACAAAATACTCCCAATCACTCTCATTCCCACTAAGCATTTTTTACATCACCCACACTACTTCCCCATCCACATATAGTGCAACCCTATAATTCCTATTCAGACCCTCCCCACCTAGTAACAACTTCTACTTTATAATCATGACTATCACACAACTAAGTCTAGTCTGTCTTATCATAATTCTTTACAACACCATAAGTTATCACTCTAGCAATATCCCTAAACTTAGTAGCACAACACTACATTATGAACTATCGTATACAGACTCCACACATTATAATAATATCTGCCCACAGTTATTGAAGAACTACATAACGGACTAATTCAGAACTAAACACATATGCTCTCATTTCTACTCCAAAAAAACACAATACTTTCTCACACTCCTCAGCAAACTCCAACATCTGTATAACCATTTTAACTCCAGGCTCACCATAAGTGGGGATATCCACCCCAACCCAGGCCCAAATCCATCCTGTCCAACACAAACTGCTCCAAAACAAATGTCAGAACATAACACCCCCACTTTCTTCATCCCTGGGCAAATCAACAACAACAGCAAAATCAACCATCTTTTAATGCTAAATATTAATATTAGAAGTATCAAAAATAAAATACCTGAACTCCAGGCCACAATAGCACACTACTCCCCAGACATAGTTGCTTTAACAGAAACCTGGCTAAATAAAAACATAGCTAACTCAGAAGTTCTCCCTACCAGCTACAATATCATTAGACAAGACAGACCACTTCGTAAAGGGGGTGGAACTGCCTTACTGTACAAGTCCAACTTAACTGTCCATCAATTACCAAACTCCTACCCCTCCCCCAAAAATTGGGACATACTTATCTCACAACTTCAACTTTACCCTAAAAAGGTCATCACCACTATTGTGATCTATATTCCACCTGGTTATACACCTGCTAGCTTTGAAGACTTCTTATCCTGGTGTTATTCCACATACTCACAGGAAACCCTTATTCTGGGGGACTTCAACCTAGATTGCTTCACCTGTATATCAGAACCACCAAGTAATTTAATAAATCTCTATGGCTACAAGCAGCTAGCCCAAATTCCAACTAGATGTGATAAAAAATCTAAAAGGGAATCCATCCTTGACTGGGTCCTAACTAACAACCCCACATTGTACCCTCACACAGGCAGTCTCCCAGACACCTTAATTGACCACAACATAATATACTTTATACGTAGTAGAACAAGCATATACAAAACCACTAACTATATATCCACTAGAAACACAAAAAAATTCTCTCCTGAGGTCCTCAACACTGTACTCTGTAACTGTGAATGGACCCTCCTAAAAACCCTCTCACTTGACCAGGCTGTTGCATATTTCAACAAAATATTTCTACAACACCTAGACACTGTCGCTCCATTGTGCAAAATCAAGGTTGGAACCTCTAAAAACCCCTGGCTCAGTAAAGAAACCAAACAAATCTTCAAGTCCAGAGACACTACCTGGCTTTACTATCAAAAAAACAAAAAAACACAAAGCCTAACTAAGTAGCAAGAACTGTGCAACCGTGCAAAAAATGCATTAGGGTGGACAAAAAATCCTACTACACAACATTACAAACCAAATACCAACACAACCCAAAAAAATTTTGGAAAAATGTAAACCAGCTACTAAAATCCACCCAAAAGGCTACCCCCAAACCAACCACCCCTGGCACTAAAGTTCCCATCGAAACACAATTCAACTCCCACTTTGTGAACTCAATTCAATCCTTAGTATCACAGGACAGTTCCTTCCTCACTATCCCCCCCAACACAAATAACACTAATACAAGCTTTACCCTCAAAAGAGTTTCCGCCACTTCAATCAAAAGCATGCTCTCCAAACTAAAAACCTCATGAACAGCAGCCGACCTGCTCCCCAGCTATTACCAGTTTCCACTCTCATAAACAGATCAATTGTTGAAAACTATGTGCCCAAACTCTGGAAAATATCCTATGTTACACCCATATATCCACTGAACTTAATACCTACAGACCCATTGCTTTACTCTCCCCCCCTGGCCAAAATCATAGAAAAATGCATCCATACCCAGATGCTAAACTATCTCATAGACAGCAACATCCTGTCACCTACTCAACATGGTTTCAGACCTGCCCATAGTACCACTACAGCCCTCCTCTCCTTCACAGACACAGTAAACCGTCTCAAAAATGAAGGCCTACAAGTGTCTACTCTTTTTTTTTGGATATGTCCAGAGCATTTGACACAGTCTCACACCAAATCCTGCTAAACAAACTAAACCAATATCATCTATCAAATTCCACTCTTACCTGGTTCCAAAGCTACTTAACTGACAGGTATCAAGCTGTGAAATGGGAAAATTCTCTCTCTCCTCAGCTGCCCATAACTATAGGAGTCCCACAGGGTTCTATCTTAGGACCACTACTATTCACAATCTTCACAAATGACCTCCATATCTCCACACAGCATGCATCTATAATTCAGTATGCAGATGACACTACCTTAATATGTGCTGCACAAAACATCCCCACCCTCCTGCAAACAACTCAACTAGCATTCTCTGATGTTGAAAACTACCTTACCAAAGCCCAACTTATCCTCAATCCAAAGAAAACTCAGCTTAGGACTATAACCAGTGTTAACAAAAACACTAACAGTCAATTCACTATCTACTCCACAAATGCTACTCCAATTGCTCCAGTGGCACAGGCTAAGCTATTGGGAATAACCATAGACTCCCACCTAAAATTTGATAGTCATCTCAACTTAACTATTAAAAAAGTACATGCCAAACTGAGGTCACTCTACCGTATCAAACCATTTCTTACCAACAACATAAGATCAGCCATTGCTCGCTCCCAACTTCTATCCACCCTACTCTATGCATCTCCCATTCTGACTAATCTCAACAAAACTGAACTAAGCAAAATGGAAGCCTGCTATAACAGAATTGCCTGCTTTGCTGCAAATTGCTCATATAGAACTCATCACTGTACTGCTTTGAGACAGCTCCACTGGCTTGAACTGCCCAAACTCCTAACCTACAATCAGCTCTGCCTCTGTTATTCTATCTATTACCTCCCCAATAAGTGTCCTGCCCTCAAAAACCTAGTACAACATCACTCAGCCAAAAGGCCTCTTAGATCATCAAGAAAACTACTACTAGAAGTCACCAACAGCTATAATAGCTTTGGAGATGCACTGTATAGTAGTTCAGTGGCTAACAAATGGAACTCTGTTCCTACTAGCATTCAAAACACATCATCCAAAGCCTCCTTTAAAGACCTCATCAGACAACATCTCAATCAAAGTTGGCAGTGCCATGATTGCTCCCCAGGCTAGTGAAAGTGGATAAAATATACATACTAAATCTAGAGCACTTGATAATAGTTTTCAATCTTACTCACAAACACTGGCTAATCTACAATGTATGTACTGTACCTGTGTACTATGTATGTATTCTACCTATGTTCCAAATTTCAGCTGTACACCAATAATCTATTAATTACCTTTATTTTAAAAATTAATATTTTTTGTTTGTTTTCTCCACTCTAACTGTTTATGTGTCGCATACCACTGTAAAAACACGTCTCTTGTAATTTGTGTGTATACTGATCATGTCTAAATAACTAAATGTGTCTGTAATTTTTCTTTGTGGAGCTTTTCTCCCCAGGCCACTGCTGAAAAAGGGCCTTTTTGGCTCAGTCAGACACCCCCGGTTAACAAATGTAAAATAAGTAAAATAAAATAATAAAATAGAATACTCTCAGCCATAATAAATTTTGAGAAGGTGTTATACAAACAGTTGAAAGTTGAATATAAGAAGTTTTATGACAGTTATAAGTCCCATAACTTGATAAAGCATGAACAGAATGCATTAAGGCAGTTAAGAAGCTTGAATAAAGATTATGTTTTTGCACAGGCAGATAAGGGGGGTAATTGGGTAATAATGTCTAGAGTGAAATACAACAATATGGTGAAGGAATTGTTGCAGGAAGTTGGTGTTTATGAGCAGGTGCAGCCAAATGTTCTGGATGCATATAATGACTTGTTGCTGGAATTACTTGAAAAGGGAGAGAGACTGGGATTTTTTCCACCACTGATGTGAAAAAGTTACATGTAAAATATCCTAGAATGGCTAAGTTTTATGCCATTCCCAAGGTACACAAGGACTTAACAAATCCCCCTGGGAGACCCATAGTGTCAGGGGTGGGGGGATATCTCCAGAATATTGGCATTTTTCTGGATGCACAGTTGAAAGAGCATTTGAAGCGAGTCCCTTCACACATTAGAAATGGTAAAGAGCTCACAGACACTGTGGGAGGTACTGAATGGCAAGAGGATTTTTTTCTGGGCAACTGTTGATGTTAAGTCCTTGTATACTAATATTTCTCATCGGTGGGGTCTGGAAGCAGTAGCCAGACTATTGGGGGAATTTTACAGCTGTTGGAGTTTGCACTGATACACAATGTATTTAGTTTTGAGGACAATTTATTTCTACAGAGAACAGGAACTGCTATGGGGGCATCTTTTGCTCCATCCTATGCCATAATTTTTATGTTTTTTTTTTTTTTTGAGGAGAGCTGTGTTTATAGGAATGCATATTTTAAGAAATAGTAAAACATTTTGCCCTACAATAGTTGATCTAGAGATGTATAAGTGCTTTTGTATGAACTTGCATTTTAAAAGTGTTTTGATGCACTTTAAATGTTTCTGAAGCATTTTAATTGCTCAAGATGCACTTTAGATTTAAATTTTCTTGACTCATTGATTAATTGATCAACCATTGTAGGGCAAAATTTTTAGTATTTGTTAATCTAAAGATGCATAAGTGCTTTTGTATTAACTTCTTACATTATAATGTTAAATGCAATAGGGATGTAAGGGGTTGCACTTTATATGTTTTGATGCATTTTGAATGTTTCTGAAGCACTTTACTGTTCAGGATGCACTTTAGATTTTAATTTTCTTGACTCACTGATTAATTGATCAATTATTGTATAATTGAATTGAATAATGAATGTAGTGAAATGTATATAAAGTACGCCATTCTTGTGCATGATTATTCCCTGGAAGGCTTGATGCCGAAGTACTAGGAACACAGTAAAAGTGTATGGTGACCATTTCTCCAGTTGTTCAGTGTTTTTTTTTCTTTCTTTGGTGAGTTGGTTCATGGAGTGGTGTTTTTGAAATATTGCTGTTAAGCAACTGTTTTTTTTTTCATAATAATGCTAGAGCACAAAAACTTTTAACACAGTGACTCAGTCAACAGAAAGTAGAAAGGGCTGTTACCAAGCTTAGGGAGTATATAACAAAGAAGATAAAAAGAGATCCTGTAGAAGTATTAGAAATATTTCAGAAATTCTATGAAAGTCTGTATAAAGCACAGAAATATGGAAATCAAGGAAAGGTACAAATGGAAATGTTTATGGAAAAATTAAATATGCCAAGGTAAGAGGTAGACAACATTCAATTACTAACAGTTAGGATAAGGAGATGAGATAAAAATGGTGATGTATAACCAAGCTACAGGAAAGTCCCCAGGAATAGATAGTATTTCTGTCGAAGTTTGTAAGCTAGGAGGGCAAAAACTGATAAAGATCTGGAAGGTTTTGTTTAACGGTATTTTAAGAGGAGGAGAAGTACCAACATCCTGGAAGAAAGTGGTGGTAGTTGTAATACCTAAAGATGGTAAAGATCCATCAGATCCAGGGTCATACAGGCTCATTTTAATGGTGATCCTTAATGCAGTGAAAGCATTTGACAGAGTAAGCTGGGACTTTATGAGCAGTGCAATGGAAGCATTTGCATTCCCTGTTAAAATTGCAAGGTTAATCAGGAGATTATATGAGGGATCAGAGGTGAAAATTAAAGTGGGTGGGTTCCTTTCTGACTATTTTTGCTTGAGCAGAGGAACCAGGCAGAGGTGTCCTCCTCCCACTTTGTTATTTGCATTATATTTAGAACCACTGGCAAAGAAAACCAGGGACTGAGAAATTCAAGGATATAACTGGTATGGTAGTCAATAAAAGTTAGCTCTATTTGCAGATGATATTATTTTATACCTGACAAAACCAGAAAGGGACATTACAGTCTTGTGGATCATTTTGAGACAGTTTAAAGTCTTTTTGGGATACAAAATTAATGAAGGTAAAACACAGGCAATAGGAGTAAATTACATACCTACACATAAACTGGTTCAGGAATGCCCATATTTATGGGTACATGATAAAATGAAATATTTAGGAGTATGGATTATAGGTTCATAGGTTCATAGGTTCATAGGTACTAGGCTATTGGCCCTAGGGCCTATATAAGCCTAGCCAAAGGTACCCGGGCTTTTGCCACCCAAGAAAATTATCTTCCTGTGCCACTGTCGAGCAGAGCCACAAACGTGATCCCCGGGGTGAATTTCCTATCTCCCATCCAATCATCAAGATTTTTCTTGAACAGTGCTAATGAGGAGCTTTGTTTGATATAGATAGGTAGTTTGTTCCAGTGTATGGGAAGTCTCTGGGACAGGAATCTATCCCTCCAGCATGTTCTGTTTATTGTGATGATGAGGTTTAGGTCCCTAGAGTTTGTAGCTCATAGGGATTGGGATTTCTTTAAGTGGAACATGTCTAAAAGCTCTGGGTTTGACATAGCTTTGTGTGTTAGGCAGAGATCGCCTCTGAGTAGGCGATATGCAACGGAGTAAAGCTACAGTATTTTGAGACGGTCTGCATAGGGCATCTCTTTGAGGCTGGTAATCCTCTTTGTGAGGTATTTCTGTGGTCTTTTCAGTTGTTGTAGATGTCTTGTGAGGTACATACCAAAAGGGGCATTGTACTCTATAATGGGTCTAATGAGTGACGAGTAGAGGGGAACAATGACCTCTTTTTTCCTGGATGAGACATCTTTTGTGATGAGGTGAGCCATATAGAAGGATTTCCTGACTACTGTGGCGATGTGATTATCAAAGGAGAGACTACTGTCCACCTGTGTCCCAAGGTCTCTTATCACACTTTTGGTGTTAAGTAGACTACCATCTATGTGGTAGTACATGGGTACTGAGTTTTTACCAAAAGGAATGACAATGCACTTTTTGGCATTGAGCTTGAGGCCATGGCTTTGACACCAGGCATCTGTCTCAGCAAGGCCCTTTTGTAGGATGTCCACATCTTTTGGAGTTTTGATTATGGCTCCTAGTTTGCAGTCATCTGCGAACTTCATTAGCCAAAGACCTTCTGTGTTGGCCTGTACTTCAGAGAAGTAGATACCAAACAGGAGAGGACCCAGGACTGAACCCTGTGGTACTCCACTTGTCACTGGTCTGAAGCTGGATTTGGAGTCTGCTTCTTTCACAGTGTGGGTTCTGTCAGTGAGCCAGTTGGCAACCCATCTTGTGACATAGGGATTTATACCTAGTTTAGTGAGTTTATCTATAATTCCAGAGTGGGGGATGGTGTCAAAAGCCTTGGCGAGATCTAGATAGGCTGTGTGAACCACTTTACCCTTATCTACTGCCTTGGTGACTGCTTCAAAGAAGTCTATCAGGTTTAGGAGACATGACCTGCCTTTTACAAACCCGAACTGGGTGGGGTCCTGAGTTTGGAGATTACCAATGTCATTGTTTATGAGTTCCATGATGATACGCTCCATAGCCTTGCAGACCAGGCTCGTTAGGCTAATTGGGCGGTAGTTTCCAGGGTCTGTGGTGGCTCCCCCTTTGTGGAGTGGGATAACTGTTGCTGTGCGCCATTCAACTGGCACATAGCCTGAGGTGAGGCTATGATTGAACATGGTACTTAGGTGGGGTGCCAGTTCATTCTGTAGTTCATGTAGAACACAGCCTGGGATGTCGTCAGGTCCCATGGATGCTGTGTTCTTGGCTTTGGATGGTGTGTTTTTTACCTGTGCAGCCGTGATTACAGGAAATTTGCATTCTTCTGGTATAGAGATGGGCCCTTTAGGGGATGACAGAGGGGTAAAGTTAGCACTGAACCTATCTGCCAGGATGTTGGCAATATCTATTGGTTCTTTATATTTAGTGCCATTGTGCTGTAACTCAGAGCAGATCTGAGTGTTGCCATTGAGATTCTTGACATAGCTATAGAATGCTTTGTGGTTGTCTTTAGAGTCAGTGGCGATTTTGTTTTCATAACTAGCTTTGGAGGATTTTATGAGGGATCTCTGCTTCTTACTGAAGCTGACCTGGGAGTTTCTCCAACCATGGGATTTTACTCTTTTTTGCAACAGTTTCTTTCTTGTGTTGTCGAGTTTATTTATGGCAGGGGACCACCAGATTGGCTTCCTTTTTTTGGAGGATAGCATATTGGTTTTGTTAGGGATTGCATGATCCATGCACTCATGTAAGTGCTTATAAAGTGCATTTCTGTAGGATTCATCAGTCATACCTCTACTGTCCGTCAGCATGGGTGTCGTGAAGTTTGCCACTTCTGTCTTAAGAAGCGTGAAGTTGGCTTTGGAGAAATTTTTTACTGTGGTTTCCCTAATGGGGGGTGGGGGAGGGATGTGGATGTCTGGGGTGATTAGCTTATGGTCGGATATGACCAACGAGGAACTGACCTCTGGTGTGGAGCACCGGTTGCCCATGTTGGTAATAACCAGGTCTAGGATATTGCTGCCCCTGTTGGGGGTGTGGATAAGTTGATCCATGGCATTGGAATTTATGAATTCCAGAAAACGTTGAGCACAAGAGTTGGTACACGAGTAATTTTCCCAGTTAATGGTAGGGTAGTTGAAATCATCCATTATTAGGGTGTTAGGTTGTACCCTAATATTTTCCAGTGTATTAAGAAATGAGGAGTGGGAATCCTGGGGCATGGTGGGGGATCTGTAGCAAGCTACAATTTGGATTGCGGTCTTGCCCAGAGTTAGTTGCACTTGGATAATCTCGGATGCATTATGCTGAGCAACTAGCCTGGAGGTGTGGATATCCTTAATGAATATGGACACGCCTCCGCCTTTAATGTTTCGGTCCAGGTTAGGAGGCTGAAAGGTGTGGTATGAATTATAGCCTGGTAATGCAGGGGTACTATCTGGAGCTTTGAACCAGGTCTCTGTCACTGCACAGATGTCGATGTTCTCCATTTTAAGGAGTGCCTTGAGAGAGTGCATTTTGAGGTTTAGACTTCTAGCATTGAGTAGCAATACCCTCAGATTCTTCTTGCCTGTACCTGTTAGGGTGGTGAATTTGTCATTTGAACCTTGCCTAAAAAAGGCACTATAGGGGTGGCTAGAGCCTTAGCCAGTATCCGGAATCCCATGGGTGACAGGTGCAGGCCATCTCTGGCAAAGCATCGTGGCTTGTCGATCATGTCATCCCAGGCAGACAGATACTGGATCCCCTTAGAATGACACCAGAAGCTTAGCCAATTGTTGAAGTCAATCATTTTGTCCTTGTACTGTGGTATCATTCTGGGTGATGGCAGGATGCTTTTAAAGGGCTAGGGTCATACCTGCCTGGGCTACAAGTTCAGACAGCTCCTCCATGTCCCTTTTCATGTAGTCCAAGGAGGTACGTCTCAGGTCATTCACACCAACATGGGCAATGACAGAGTCATATTTGTACTTGTTGTGGAGTGACCTGAGTGCATGTGTTATGTGGCGGATCCTGGCACCCGACAGGCAGCTGACAGTAACTTTCTCCTTGTTTAGCCTGGTGAGTGGAACATCAGTGTGCCTGACTATAGAGTCACCTATGACTAGAGTGTTGGGTACGTTGTTATGCCTTATGGGCTGTGGTTGAGTGGCACACTGAGTTTGTGGGCTATGTGTCATTTGGGTTGTGTTGGGGGGTGGAGGTTGCTTGTGTTTCTGCTTTGGAGGTCCCCTGTTGCTTGGGCAGGTTTTTACTGAGAGCCTCTGTGAATGTAAGTGTGTGTTTTGTGTTTCTATGTGTGTGTTTTGGTGGTGTAGGTTTTGAGGGACTATGTGCTGAGTGTGGTGTGGTGCAAGTGTTTACCTTCTCCTCTTGACTGTCTAGTCCAGTCTTGGGTTTAGAGAGCTTTGCTTCCAGTTTGGCTATATAAGTGCATCCCTCACAGGTTGCAGTGTTGGGTGGTAGGAGGAGAGGGTTGTCTGTGTACATGAGGCAATTACTGCATTGCCCCAAGATGCCCAGATTCATCAGGTAGACAGGAGAAAACACCGGATTAAAAATGATTCTGGTGTGGCAGCTAAGGATATGTGGAAAGAGACTAAACAAACAATAATACAAAAACTGAGAAACTGGAAGCTTCTTTATATGGATATGGATAATAAGATACAATCAGTTAAAATGTTTTTAATCCCTTTAATCTTAAGTCAGGCATATTTTTATCAACCAGAGGAGAAGTTGTGGATAGCAATTAATAAAGAGCTCAAGGATTTTATCTTGGAGGGACAGATGGCAAGAGTCAAGGGGGATAAGTTGATTCTTCCAATAGAATGGGGCAGATTGGGATTATCCAATTCTAAGGGATATTTCAGAGCTACATAGTTAAGGTTCCTATACACAGTACAAGCAAAAACGTACAATTCAAAGTGGAAAGTGAAGATGATGAAAAAGGGGGAAGCTCAAGAAACAAGGAGAGACTGGGATTCTGGATGCAGACCTTTAAGGACAATAACAATAATCATACAGAATATTATTTATTTATTTATTTAACATTTGTTTGCCAGGATAGTCAAACTGGACAACAACTGTCCGTTTTCAGTAGAGTCCTGGGCAGAAAAGCTCCATAAGTTTACAGAGAGAGAAAAATTTACAAAAGAAAAATTACAGAGTAGTAGCATACAGATTTGTTGACTTTACAGCAGTTAGTATACAATAAGAGGGCATTACCTCTTTTGGTTGAATATACAAATGTACAAAATATACAATGGGAGAAGATAACCTTGGTAGAGCATTGCAAGATATTTCACTATTGAATAAGAGTTTATAAAAATGTTTAAGATTCCATATATACATTCATGCAAATATACATGTAAGCGCATATATATATATATATATATATATATATATATATATATATATATATATATATATATCTATATATATATCTGTATATCTATATATATGTATATATATATATATATATATATATGGGTCCCCTTCACATGATCAACATTCATATGGCTGAGACCATATGATCTACTTTTGAAAAGCCGACCATGGGGAACCACTATCTCCGTAAAGTGTGGAATGGGAACATTTCCCTCTTCTGCACTGTAGTGTGATCTCGGAGTTGGTATATTTATGTCCCCGGGGTGTGGGGGGGGGCAGAGCCCCCATGGGGGGTGCAGGGGGGCATAGCCCCCTGCTAACAGCTTTTACGTAAGTGTTCGTTGTGTTTTGGTGTTTACTTTACATGTTCAGCTTTTCAAAAGTCGATCATTTGGTCTCAGCCATATGAATTTCGACTTTGTGAACAGCTGATCATGTAAAGTAGACCCATATATACACATGTAGGATGTATGTATTATGTATGTATATATATATATATATATATATATATGGTTCCCTATTAGAATCCTGAAACACTATAAGCCTGAATGTCAAAATCCTGAAAACTAATGACTGAAAATGCAAAATCTCGAAAATGCAAAATCCTGAAAGTCAAAATCCTGAAAACACAAATAATGCTAATATGTCACTATAAAGACACTAATATCTACCAACTGACCCTGACCCTAACCCTAACCCTAAGGTCCGTCACTATCGCACACTCACCTGACCCGCGCCCTAACCCTAACTCACTTAAACCGCCCCTAACTCCAATATTTGTCACTATTGCATACATGCCTAACCTGCGCCCTAACCCTAACTCACTTATACCCCTAACCTAACATAAAACCAACCGCACACTTACCTGGACGCAGCACCTGACCTAACACCACAGGGCTAACAATAGCAAAGCCACAATGATGTCAGTATGTCCATTTTGTGTTTTCAGGATTCTGACTTTCAGGATTTTGCATTTTCGAGATTTTGCATTTTCAGTCATTAGTTTTCAGGATTTTGACTTTCAGGCTTATAGTGTTTCAGAATTCTAATAGGGAACCATATATATATATATATATATATATATATATATATATATATATATACATATATATATATACATATATATATATATATATATATATATATATATATATATACATGTACATACACTCATATATAAGTTATTGCACACATATGGAGAGGTATTAGTTAGAGTGTGTTGTTTACTCACTTTATTCAGTCTTTGTCACAAACTGCCCTTAATTAACTTTCCATTTGTTACAACAAAATATAGCGATTTTGTTGTAACAAATGGAAAGTTAATTAAGGTCAGTTTTGTAAAGATGAGTTAGAATTGGGGATGCATAAAGTAGAGTAGATAGGAGGTGGGTCCTGGCTATTGCAATTCGAGATTCAGTAGATAGATAACTTTTACAGCGATTGAGGGAACCTAGCTTTTTGTGGACTTTAGTGACGGTTGTTGTTTTATATATATATATATATATATATATATATATATATATATATATATATATATATATATACATGTACATACACTCATATATAGATTATTGCACACATATGGAGAGGTATTAGTTAGAGTGTGTTGCTTGTGTTGACCAGAACAGATGGGATGTAGAAATAGTGAGTGGATGAGGCTTCAGGGGGATTCATTACAGTTGCATAGATGGTTGGTAAAGAGGTATGTTTTAAGTAAGCTCTTGAAGGAGTGTGTGGAATGTTGTGGTCTAAGGTCAGGAGGAAGGTTGTTCCATATCTTAGTTATTTCATGGACAAATAGTGATTCCCCAGAGTTGTTTTTGCATGGGATGGTTTTGATTAAGCCTTTGTTGGAGGACTGAAGTTGTCAATTAGAATTGTAGAAGTTCAGCATGCCAGTCAGGTCAGGGGTTTTCTCATTATAGTACAGAATTTGATGAGCTAGGATGAGTTGATGGTACCTTAATAGGTTTGGAAATTCAAGCCAGTGCAAGGCCTGCAGGGAAAGGATCATGATTTGGCATTGGTAGCAACTCTAGCGATTTTGTTGTAACAAATGGAAAGTTAATTAAGGTCAGTTTTGTAAAGATCAGTTAGAATTGGGGATGCATAAGGTAGAGTAGATAGGAGGTGGGTCCTGTCTATTGCAATTCGAGATTCGGTAGATAGATAACTTTTACAGCGATTGAGGGAACCTAGCTTTTTGTGGACTTTAGTGACGGTTGTTGTTATGTGCTTTGTGAATTTGAGTTGCTGGTCAATGGTAACTCCTAGGAGTTTAGCCTCAGTGACAGAGGTGATTTAGGTTTTGTTGGCAGAGAATATAGAGAAGGTAAGGTTGCTAGTTTTAGTAGGGTGAAATAGCATTAGTTGTGTTTCCTTGGGATTTAGTATGAGTTGTGAGTTGTTAAGCCAGTTTTCTATTTCAGAGAAGGCTTCTTGGGCTTTTTGTTGGAGAAGTGCATATGAGAGCTATGTCATCAGCATATTGGACTATATCAGCTTTAGAGGTAGCTGAGTGGGGTTGGTTTGTGAAAATATAAAAAAGAAGGGGGCCTAGAACTGATACTTGTGGCATACCTGAGGAGGTTGGGAGTGGGGGGGGGGGTAGAGAGTTATGCCATTTGACGGACTGTTGGCAGTTATCTAAATAGCTTTTAAACCAAAGTAGGGTAGAAAGTATTCTAAGAAGTAAGCAAAGAAGGGAATAGAAAAAGGTGTTTCTGCTAATAGGGGTGACTGCAATTAGGGAAACAGACAACAGGCAAGAGGAGTGTGGAATTTACTAGGAAAAACTGGCAAAGGAACCAAGGTATTGGGAGCAAATAACTAGAGAAGGAAAGGTAATAGAATAGGAAAATGCCAAGAATTTATTTGGACTGCAGGTTAAAGATTGTCTTCTCTATCAAGGACTGACATCAGTGTATAGGCAAAGAGAAAGAAATAGGGGGGGGGGTCCTAAACAAAAGACAGCAATGATAGAGTTTTTAGTAAAATTTAGAATAGAAGCTGTGTTTAAAAGGAATCATTAGTAAAGAATATAAAATATTGCATGATAACTATGAGACTCAATCAGAGGAGGTTAGAAAGGATTAGGAAGAGACACTAGATAAAAACAACAAAGGACGAAACTGCTCAAGCTAAAATTCTTTTAATGAAATAAAATGAGTTAAGCACTTTTATTCCTTGTAATTGGAACTTCATCAGAACATCCTTTGTTGTTATTATTCTTAGTTTGTTCAGTTACGTGCAGTTTGAAGAGAGACTGGATAAGCAATTCACAAAGTAGCATTGAGGGAGATATATGTCTTTCTCCCAAACAGCTAACAAAATCTAGACAATTTAGGATTTTTGCTTGCAAGTAAAATTATGTAAATAAAAAGGACTGAATAAAGTGGTTTACTCATGGCCAATAACGACACCTAACCAGTTGCAGAGGACATGGCTAAGCTTTGGTCCACAGGAGCTGAGAGGACTACACCAGAGGGCACTTTAACCAGAAGTGAATGATCTGAGGAACCAATAAAAATCACTGCAGAGTCACCCACCAGTGGCTGTGGCATCAGATGAGTCCATTGTGTTGGCAAGGGCTTCTTGCAGGTTTTCTTTTCCCTAAGTCTATGGTTCTACTGCAGCTGAGACTTGATCCTCATTTAGTGCTGCTGGGAAGAGTTGTTGAACAGCTAAGCTGTAAATCGAAGTGTTCACAAGCAGTACACACACTTATGCTTCCCAAACACGAAATCACTAATTAAATAAATCCCCTTTTCCTCACAAAAAGTGCTCCAATTCAGCCCTAGCACTAACAGCTAAAAACAGAAGGTCCCAATAAAACAATAAACACATGAAAATCACTAGTATTCTTAAAGACAGATGACAGTTTTTCATAGAATATTAAAAACAATATTAAAATACATAAAAAGTGTGGAAGGTATTCCCAAACAGGAACTTATCTGACCAGCAATGCAGAGTAGAGTCAACCATAAATCCTCTGAAACCCAGAAAGTGTATTCATAAAGGGTGGCAAGAAAACACTAAAGAGGTTGGCACACAAGCTGCTAATTTCTCCCTTAGCACCTCATGCCATTGGACAGCTAAACATCAAACCCTATTCTTCGAACATTCATTTCAGCGAAAGTGTGAGACAGGGAAAGTAACTAGTTGGCCAGCACTCCCCATCTCACACACTGCATTATTTCAAACTCACACAGATGGGGGACTACTCCCCCCACACTCCCCAATGTGAGGGCCTTCACCCCCCACACCCCCCAAATATATCTACCAACTCAGGGATCACACTACAGTGGAGGAAGGGCAAATTTCCTGATGCTTGCCAACAACTCCCATGCCCTTTTCCCCACTGTAGTGAGGTCTCAGAGTTGGTATATATAGTTAGTTAGGGTGTGGGGGGTGAAGCCCCCCCCATACTGGGGAGTGTGGGGGCAAAGCCCCCTGTCTGCATGTGTTTGAAATACTGAGGTGTGTGAGAGAAAAGTGCTGGCCAACTAGTTACTTTTCCCATCTCACACATTCGCTGCAATGAATGTTAGATGGATGAACGATCAAGGAATAGGATTCAATGTTTAGTCGTTCAATGAAAGTTTCATGTCTTAACATAGACTCCATGCCATCAGCAGCCAGGGTGTATATGTCAGAAAGGCCAAAAGTTTGAAAGACTGGCCAGCTGTTATATGCTTTCCAGATATAACCCATATAGCTATAGACTACTGCAGCAGTGATATATGATGAAATCTGATCATAACTGGCTCTAATTCTCAACTACTTGACTGTCTTAATGGGACAATGGCATCAAGGAAATTTACTGAACACATGCAGTCTCACTCTTGCAAAGATGGTAGGATCAGCTCCATTGTGATCAATTGCAACTTTATTTTTCTTACATACATCTAAATTGGCCTACGGTCTTTTGTATTCTTGAGAATGAAAAAGGAACTTGAACAAACTGTCCTCTCTGGTCTGTGAAACCACTTTGATGTTTCTTTTGCATGAGTGGTTTGCTACCTCTAATTTGGCTACATGCCTTTAATGGAGGTTGGATGTCTTTTATTACGGATGCCAGCATTAGTAGGGTTATAAAAGGAATGTTGTAGCCTCTGGTTACTAGTTTCCTTGAACCACTTGCTCTGCATGATGGCCAACCATGCAGAAAGTTGCAGAGAGATCAGCCCCTCTCCCACACACCATCTGCCTCCAAAGGGGGATAGTGGGCATGTTCTCAGGGATTCTGTAGCTCCCCAGGGGGAGTGGTGCAGAATCCCCAATTTTGCAGACCATCACTGCTGCTAAGGCTGCACACAGTCTGAAGACCCTCACTACCACACTGAATTCTATAAGAAAACTGCTCAAAGTTTAGCTGCTGGCTATTGAACAATAGGTTCCATACACTCCTCTGATTATGGGAAAATGTTCTTTAAGGAAAGGAGAACTTGACTCCAATAGCTGCAAGCAGTTTTCCTTCTTTCTCAGTTTTTTGCATCTTTGATGTCACTAAAGGCCATACAAGGATAAGCCATCATTGTAAGGGACATAGGTGAAAAATGCCTTGAAACTATCTGAAAAATCAGCATCTGAGACAGACGTGGCAATGAATGGCAAGGCCTGAATATGCTGCTCTGTCTCCTTCATCAGATGCATTATGAAGAGGTTATCCACACTGGTTAAAGTAGCTACCTGGGAAACTATGTTTATATATAAATTCCTATTTGGCAACTTGTCCAGTGCTGCTAGTGTTTTTGAGCTAAATCTAGCTGAAACCTATATGTCGCTTGTTCATCTCTAATACAAATAATAAGAAGGCTTGGGGTTTTGTTCAGATGCTTTAATACACAGAAACACATCAAGATGGATAACTGCATATTTAAATACGAATGAACTAACTGACAGAGCTTACATACATACATGTTCACATCTCAATAGCTAACTTCAGAATGCCAGTAAGACTCGCACATGCTCAGTATTTATACTCTAGTGCAAGCCCTTGGATAGCTTCTTAAAGGTATATACACACTCATTGATCTACATCCTCCCTCTTAAAAAGATTGCCCTTTATACAAAACAATAGCAGAGATAGGCATGCATTCCTATGTAGAGCAGAAACAAAATACAGTGTTCATGTCTAGGTTGCTTCATATCTATTGCAAGGTTTAGAGATTCAACCATATCTTGTAACATAACAGTTGCAACAAAAATTAGCAACAACGACAGTCTGCAGTGTACAGCTCTAATCAGGAACTTCTGGATTCATCATAGGAATGGGAATGTCCTCTGGAACTTCCTCTGGAATTGGAACACCGGATGACTCACTCTGAGATAAAGAGTCTGTCTCACAGGCTATATGCTGTGGTATAGGCTAGGATACCAGTATAAAATGCCTCTGATTTCGCCTAAAGATTCCTTCTTCTGTTTTCACAATGTATGATCTCAGCTCTGGACAAATATTTTTCACAACACCAATCCAATTATAACCTTTAGACTTTTGCATCTTACCACCTCTCCTTTTTATAATGGATTGAGCGGTCTGCTGGTCTCATTGTAGTAGGACTTCTGGGAAAGGCATTTCTTCAATAGATTGTTTCTAACTGATCTGCTGCTTTTGACATGTGGAACCAACAAATGACTACTGAGTGGTAACGTGGCTCTGGTTTGTCTCGACAGAAGTCAATGAGCAGGTGAACCAAGATGTTTATCCTGAGGAATATTTCTGAGATTCAAGAGATTCAGAAAAACATCATTATTATCTCATTTGGACTTCTCAAGTAACTGTTTTGTACATTGCACTGCATGTTCTGCCAAACCATTTGACTGCGGGTACTCTGGACAACATTTGACATGAGTAAAGTCATATTCTTCTGCAAATCTTTTGAACTTTTGGCTTGTAAACTGCGTGCCATTGTCTGAAATAACTTTGTGAGGACTTTCATGCACTGCAAAATGACGTTTTATCTTAGTAATGATTGTACTGGATGCTAGGTTAGGAAGTAAGTCAATCTTGAACCAATTGCAGTAAGAGTCTACTAACACCAAATAATGTTGACCATTCCACTCAAAGGTATCAGTGGATACTGTCGATCACGGTAGTTCTGGAATCTGGTTAAGTTGAGGCAGTTCTTTCTGTTGATGAAGCTTTGTATTACTACATACTGAACAAGAAGAAAGTGCTCTCTCAATGTCTTGTGACATAGAAGGCCAAAATACTATCGCTCTCACCCTTCTTTTGGTAGATTTGGTTCCTGGGTGACCACTCTGCAAGATAGTAATGTAATCTTGTTGCAACAACATTGGAACAATTACTTTTGGACCTTTCATAATGATACCACTGTCAGAAAAAACTCATCTCTGTATGGAAAATAAGGTTCCAGTTCTTGAGGTAAACTAGATTGCTTTGATGGCCATCCTTGATTGATGAAGTGGTTGAGACTTTGTAAAACTGGATCTGTGGCTGTGTGATCTCTCAACTCATCAAGATGTGTGGACAAAAAATTACATACTTCTATGATTTCAAAATCATCGATCGAATGAAAACCTTCATTGTCATTCTGTTCAGTGCTGTTTGTGTGATCTGGATAATGTATCAGCAAGATAAAGAAGTTTGCCTTTCTTGTAGACAAGATTGAAATTATACTTTTGCAATCTCAGCAGCATACGCTGCAATCGGGCTGGAGCTGAATGCATAGACTTTCCCAAAACAGTGACTAATGGTTGGTGGTCTGTTTCAATCTGGATAGGTCTACCATAAACAAAATTATGGAACTTTGAACATGGAAACACAATTAGGTTCATAGGTTCATACTAGGCTATCTGCCCAAGGGCATTTATAAGCCTAGCCCATAGTTATGTGGCTTTCGCCACCCCTTTAGTTTGAATAAAACTATGCCTATTATTTTGCTGTGCCTCTGTCAAGCAGTGACACTGAAGTAATCCCTGGGGTATATCTGCGATCTCCCATCCATTGGTCAAGATTCCTCTTGAACAAGGCCAGCAAGGTGCTCTGCCTCACATGTACCGGGATTTTGTTCCACAGCATAGGGAGTCTCTGGGTGATGAATCTGTCCCTCCAGCACATTCTATTAATAACCGTGTCAAGGTTTAAGTCTCCCACCCTTGTGGTTCTGAGGGATCTAGATTTTTTGAGGTGAAGCATATTCATCAAATCTGGGTTTGACATAGCCTTATATGTCAGGCACAGGTCACCTCTGAGCAAGCGGTATGAGACTGAATAGAGCTGGAGTTCTTTCAGTCGGGCAGCATAAGACATATTTTTGAGACCCTTTATCCTTTTGGTGAGGAACTTTTGGGGCCTTTCCAGCTGCTGCAGGTGTCGGGTCAGATACATTCCGAATGGGGCATTGTACTCAATCATAGGTCTAATGAGTGATGAGTACAGGGGGACGATGACCTCCCTTGATCTAGATGTGAATCCCTTCATGATCAGGTGGGCAATGTAGAAGGTTTTCCTAACTACTTTAGCAACATGAGTGTTAAACGAAAGGCTACTGTCAACCTGGGTCCCCAGATCCCTGATGACTTCTTCTGTGCTCAGTGGATTGCCACCTATATGGTAGCTAGGGGTAACCTTGTTTTTCCCGAAGGGTATGACTATGCATTTCTTGGCGTTTAACTTTAGGCCATGGCTCTGGCACTAGTTATCTGTTTCTGTGAGGCCCTTCTGAAGGATATCTGTGTCAGATGTGTTTTCGACTATGGCGCCCAGTTTGCAGTCATCTGCAAACTTTGTCAGCCATAACCCTCCTGTGTTTGCTTGTACTTCAGAAAAGTAGATGCCGAACAAGAGTGGACCCAGGACTGAGCCCTGTGGGACACCACTTGTGACAGGCTTTGAGTCTGACATGGCTCCAGCAACTCTGACCCTGTGGGTTCTGTCACTTAGCCAGTTTGCAACCCATCTTGTGATGTATGGGTTTACATTCAAGCTGATGAGTTTTCAATGATACCCGAGTGGGGTATTGTGTGAAGGCCTTTGCCAGGTCGAGGTAGGCTGTATGGACTGCCTTTCCTCATCAATGGCCTTGGTGACTGTCTCGAAAAAGTCAACCAAGTTTAAAAGGCATGATCTGCCTTTGACAAAGCCAAACTGGGTTGGATCCAAAGTCTGCAAGTTCCCTATGTCTTTATTTATGAGTTCCATTATGATCCTCTCCATGGCTTTGCAGATAAGGCTTGTCAAGCTAATGGGACGGTAATTTCCAGGGTCGGTGGAGGCACCGCCCTTGTGAAGTGGGACCACAGTCGCCGTGCGCCACTCCTTGGGTATGTATCCTGAGGTGAGGCTAAGATTAAACAGCTGTCCTAACTGCGGGTTTAATTCCTCATTGAGTTCATGGAGCACACAGCCGGGGACACCATCCGGTCCCATGGATGCTGTGTTTTTTGCCAAATCTTTCTCAATCTGGGCGTACTGCTGTTCAGTTTGAGTAAGAGTTCTTGATGTATATGTAACAGGTTGATCCTCTTGTAGAATGACTGCACCAAGTCCAAATTTCATAATATCACAAGAAAGTGTCACTGGCTTGTGAAGATCATTGCATCTGAGCACTGGCAGACTAGCAAGTCTCTTTTTCAGGACATCAAATGCTCTTTGGTTTTGCTGTAACCAAGACCAGGATACATCTTTACGTGTCAGCTCTCTGAGTTTTGCTGAAAGTTGGCTCAAGTCTTGAATGAACTTGCCTAGGTAGTTAACCATGTCAAGAAAATATTGCAGGACTTGAACATTGTCTGGAGTTGGCATCTCGAGAATGGCTGATTGCTTTGAAGGATCTGGTTGTTGTACTAGTAAATAAATGGCCAACATAAGGAATGTCTTGTAGCCTGAATTTGCATTTGTGTGAGTTGAGCTTAAGAGTCACTTGACATGCCCTTTCTAGAAATTTTCTGAGGTTTCTGTCATCTTCGGCTTCATCACAACCTCCTACTAGTATGATGATAGCACAAGGATACCCCAAAAAAATTTGCTCCATTGCACGTTGAAAGACTTCACTTGCAGAATTTATCTCAAATGGCATTCTCAAAAATCTGTACATGCCAAACAGAGTACTGAAAGTAGTGAGCACTGAGGATTTTTTGTCAAGCTGAATTTGCCAAAATGAACTCTTTGCATCTAACACACTGAAAAAATAGTGGCATTTGGCATCAAAGCTGTGACTTCTTTGACTGTATGCATTGGAAGATGAGGTCTTTTGAGTGCTTTGTTTAAATCTCTTGGATCAATAGTACATATTCTGATGTAATCTGAGCATTTCATATGAGCTACTACCATGGAAGATAGCCATTCAGTTGGAGCCTCCACTGGACAAATTACACCTTGTCGCACCATTTTATCTAACTTGGCTTTAACACTGTCTTGCATGGCTATTGGAACTTTGCATGCTGGCCTGATAACTGGACTGACCTCTGGGTCTAACTTCATAAAGTACACAACTAGAAGTTTGCCTAGTTTGTCTTGGAAAAAATCTGCATAGGTAGAAAAAATGTGCTGGGCAGAATTAGAGTAGTGGTCTTTTAAGCTAACATGGTGGACTTCCTTATCAAATGAAAGCAGTCCCATCTTCAAATGTCTCTGAGCCCTAACAATGACTGGATGTAGCTGTTGACCACATAAAATAATAAATCATAGCTCCTTTCAGCAGAGTAACATGAAAGCACTACTGAGCCTTCAGTTTGAATTTCTTCACTTCCATAAGCGACAAAGTTTCACACACCTTGCCAAATCAAGGCTTTCACTTTTACACACTCTCGCAAATTTTTCTGCAGACATAACATTGCACCTAGAAACTGTATTAACTTTGAACTCTTCAGGTTTGCCATTTATCTGAACAGTACAAAATACTTCATTCCTGGCCCTTAAATCTACTGCACTGACGGTTTCATGAAGCACTGTCATGCCATCAACATAAAGAGTAGGACTCGTTTCTTAAAATGTTCCCTTTTAATAAAACAATGTGGGCTTTTTGATTTACAAAATATTTTGAAATAATTCCATTATTACATTTGTGGCATTGCTGACCAAAAGCTAAACACTTTTCCCTTTTAGATTCATGATTCCCATCACAATTATGACAGTTGGCAATGAAACTGGGTGGGAGCCCATGCTTTGAATTTGGTGACCCACTCTTATTCTTCACTGAGACTGTGTGAAGTCTGGAATTTGCTAGAAAGTTCTGGGGTTTACCAGTGAGTGCTGCAGGGATTACAGCTGCCATGTGCTTGGGCCTGTTTCTTTTAATAATGTGCTGCATACTATCAACATGAGTTTTACTACTGTGCTTTCTAGAGCTGTTCTCATTTGTAAGCATATTTGTGGGCTTTTCTGTGTGCTAGTATATCTGACAAATCTCAATGGCCTTATTCAAAGTTAAATCACTGTCATGAAGCAAAATTTATTTCTCATGGCATCATCTTTTATACCACACACAAGTCTGTCCTTTATTAACTCTTCCCTTGAGTTACCAAATCTGCACACTTTAGCTTTATTCCACAGGTTAGTTATATATGCTGCAAAAGTTTCACCAGGCTTCTGATCTTTTGTGTAAAATAAGTGCCTTTCCATAGTAACATTTGTCTGGAGGTTGCACATTTCTCTAAATTTACATTTTAAAGATTCTAGGTCCTCCCTTGATTCAGCCTGTACAACAATATGACATCCCCCCTCTCCAGCATAAATAGCAGGTACATACACAAATGAACACTCCCATTCTATGGCTTCTGACCAAGCTAAATTAAGTAGAATAAATGCCTTTGTCTGGTCATCTTTATCAGAAAATGCAGCCTGTATGAAAATGTCATACTCTTGCTCAAGCATTCTCCAGTTCTCAGCACTATTACTGTCAAACAAAAGTGCATTGGGTTTTCAAAATGTATCTGTAATGCCCACAAAGTATTACATAAACACACTGAAAATATGGCCTTTGTAATTATGTATGAACAAACAGTGCTGTGAGCTTGTAACAACATCCAAATGTACAATAAACTCTTCAAAATACTTTGCAAAATATACTCTGTAATGGCTGTACTCTACAAAATATACCTTATAATGGCTTTACTTTGTGAAACAGCTTTACTGTAACGCAGCACAAACATGCAAATACTTTATACATGTCTGAAAACTGGGATATATTTGCCTAATACGAAAATACATATGCTTTGTGAAAAATGCATCTGTTTCCCCTTTTTATTTGTTTTATGCAATTCGGACTTTATTTCAAACTTTTTCTGTAGTAATTTGAATATTTTAGCAATAACATACATAATTATTTATGCAAATATTGTTTAGAATTTTCAGTATGCCCCTTTTCATATTTTATGAATAAGACATAGTGCTGAGCAAGATTTAATATTTAAATTCATTTCTGACCTGTTTTGTGAAGTTTTGCCCTTTTCTAAGATGATTTACTCCTGCATATTCCTCCTTCCAAGTGCATCTAATTGTTTTAGGCATGCAGTCTCAAAGTTCATGCCCTTTTAGACATGCCGCTTCTGGCTCCATATCCTTTAGATATGCTACTTTTGGCACCATGTTGCTCATTCGTCTCTAATATGCTTTAATATATAGAAACACATCAGGATGGATAACAGTGTATTTAAATATGAACGGACTAACAGACAAAGCTTACATATATATACATGTTCACATCTCAACAGCTAACTACAAAATGGCAGTCAGGCTTGCATGTGCTCAGTATTCATACTCTAGTGCAAGCCCTCGGATAACTTCTTAAAGGTATATACACACTCAATGATCTACACTATCCATGTTCATCACATAATTCAGAGGCATGATAGAGATGTTACCTGCCATGTAAACATGTTTTCCAAAGAGGCCCATTGCCTTAGAATCTCCTTAGAGGACTCTTTTCTGAGGATTGTGGTCAGTACAGTGCTGTCAGCTAAAAGGGCTTTACTCCAGCACTTAAGGTCCCTGGGGTGGTGGAAGATCTTGCCCAGTCTCCTAGTTGCAGGTTCCACCACATCAGTCTCTTGTTAAGCTCTCTGCACAATCAGTGAGACCATGCAGTTTGCAGGGGGAACCACCCACAAGGTAGGAAGGGTGGAGAGGAAAGCCTCCTGAAGAATTTCCTCATCCAGCTCATCCAGGGAGACTGTTCCATGCCCATGATCCTCATTATCTAACCAATTCTCAATCTGGAGTCCTTGAGGGGATACTGGAGATGCCCCTTCTATATTGGTATCCGAGGATGGGGCACTCTGCAGATGAGTCCCTGTGTTTCTTTTTATATCGCCTCTACTTAAGAGCACAGTATGCCCTGGCTATGGCTTATCTGTTACTGTGGTGGCTTTTTCTCCTTTATCTCTATGGGGATGATGACTGGGCTAAAGTACTAGGTAAAGGATAGTTAAAATGAAGAGCCAAAAGTTATCTGAGTCCAAGAGAAATGTATCCAACCCTTGGGGTTGTCTCTGTATTACTTCCTGATTATAGGCTCATAGGATGATAGGAAGTTACTAGGCTAATGGCCCCAGGGTCCTTACAAACCTAGCCAACTTCAACCCATGTTCCCACAGCTGTCTAGTTCAAGCAAACAATAAAATCAGCACCCATTGCCCCTGTCCAAGGGGGACACAGGTGGAACCCCCAGGGTGAATTTCCGGTTACCCATCCAATCATCCAAATTGTGCTTAAATATGGCAAATGAGGGGCTTTGTTTAACATGAATAGGAAGCTTATTCCAAAGGTCGGGCAACCTCTGTGAGACAAATCTGTCTCTCCAGCAAGTTCTGTTAATATCACATACCAAGTTAAGATCCCTAGAGCAAGTGACCCATGTGCCATTTCACTTGTGAATATGCAGCATTTCCATTAAAGTTGGATCAGAGAATGATCTATACATAAGGTACAGGTCGCCTCTGTGCAGTCTGAATAACAAAGAGTTAAGTGATGATGATTTCTGTCTGTCCATACAATACAGATCTTGAAGATCCTGAACGTTCTTTGTAAGGAACCTCTGTAGTCTCTCCAACTGCTGGAGGTGTTTGGAAAGGAACATACCAAAGGGAGCATTGTACTCCATTATTGGCCTGATGAGGGAAGAGTACATGGGGGATATAATCTTTTTTTTACTTATGAGAGGAGCAATATAAAATGCCCTTCTTACCACTGTGGAGACATGGTGATCAACGTTAAGGTTGCTGTTGACCTATTTGCCCAGATCTCTCACCACTGACTGTGAGAAAATAGGCCACCACAAGCCACGGTATCCAACTGGGAGTCTGAGGTCTGCAAGACCTCTGTAAGCCATGTTTTAGTTGTTCTGAGGTGCATTTTAATCTGTTTTCTAATGTTTTGATAAAAATATAGCCTAAACAAAAATAATGACTAAGGAAACAATTTAGTCTTTGTCTTTGACTTTGCTTTTATATGCAACCTGTCAGCACACACTAACTGATTTTGACTAACAATCCTCAGAAAAGAGTCCTCTAAGGAGATTCTAAGGCATTGGGCCTCTTTGGAAAACATGTTTACATGACAGGTAGCATCTTCTTGGGTTGGGAGGGTGGCCTAATGGTTAAGGTATTTGCCTTACAAACACAAGTTTCAGGGTTTGAGTCTCACAAGGGATAATTGGCTAAGCTTAAAATGGCTCAAAAGGGCAGTTAGCTTAGTACTAATCTATGAACTGGCTAAGACTGCATAGTAATAACTACAGAGGAAATAAGAGAATTAAAAAGGGGTCTGGGGCTTTTTGGTCCTGAAGAGTCATGGATTTTTAGATATGTTAAGGTGCATTTTTAAAGCTTTTTGATCCAACAGTGTCCTGAACAAAAATCATGAGTAAAGAAAAAAAAACTTCAATTTTATTTTTTTTCTTTCAATGAAGTAATAAGTTGTGTCCATGGCTTAGTGTTCAAAACTGACAATATATCATTTCACAATAAACTGAGAACACAAATGCTTGCAGGGATGTATACATCATATCTGGGAATAGTAACATGCCTCCAACCCCCATCCCACCCAAATCATGACTTTCTGTGTATCCCTTTGGAGTTAGATAGTGAAGGCACAAAAGGGAACAGTCATATTTCAAGTGGCTATTGTCACATGTATCTACAGCATGCCTTCTTCACCTATACACGAAAACACAGCCGCCTTCTGTGTATCTCTCTGATGCCAGACTTGGATGACCCAAAAGGACAAACCGAACACTAACATAGCTCAACCTGCTGCTATCAGACATACATAAGCAGCACATTTCCTTACTGCTACCCCCAAAAGATGTCCACCTGTAGCCACATGGATCTCAAAGTTAACTGTGGGGAAAGTAAAAAAAAAAAAAGACAAATATAGTACTGTATTCCATCTTGTCGCTCATAAGCAGTACACTGCTCCTAGGCAAGCTACAGTGACTGTCTCTGCACCTCTGAAGTTCATGAATAATGTTAAAGAAATAAAGACCATTCCATTGAATTTCCAGTCCCAGCACAAGCTATAGAGACCACCTGTGTATACCTATGTGGTTTGTGAAGAAAATTAAATAAATAATGACCAAACTATTCCTGCACCAACACAAAGTACTGCAACCTACTGTGCATACTACTGAGAATTAATTCTGAGGAAAATTAAAGAAATAATTACCACACTATCTCCTAACCTGACAAAAATTAGCTAAGTGACATACTGTGCACATCTCTGAATAGACTATTTGGAGTTCAGAGCAGAAGTCACTACTAAGCCTTTATCAAAATCCACTTAGCCTGGGGTGTGAGAGTAGACAAGCCCCAGGATGGTCTGAGGGGCTTGATATTTTGTGATGTATTTTATACCTTATTTTCAAATATGATGACTTACTAAGAGTTTTTAAATGCTACCTAGAAGATTTGAGTTTAAGCCCTGCAATATTGTGCATTTACAGAAATAAAAATTAGGATATTAGATTTTATTTTACACACACTCACACACACACACACACACACACACACACACACACACACACACACACACACACACACACACACACACACTAACAATGCCTTGAGATGCTAGGTCTATTACATGCACTGATTTTTCACACATGAACCTGCATACTGACACAAGCAAAGTCTATCACAAGAGGCACAAATACACCACTGCAGGAACACCATTTCATAAATGTCATGTCTTTGGATACAGCCACACCGAGACAATGTGAACATGCAGACTCCACATAGAACTAACCACAACTAAGAATTCAACCTAAGCCAAAAGCTGTGAGATGTCAACGGAAATCACTATGCCATGGTGTCAATTGTTACGCATCCCCTCAGTGATGTTAAACATTAGTCTTGTTCTTAACAGTGCTCAGTGGCTCAGAAAAAGAGCAATGTGAAGCTATTTAACTAGTTTAAAGAGTTTTGCTTTTAAGTTAGAATAAAGTATTTACTTTCATACCATTGGTCTTCATGGATTCATAGGTACTTAAGAATTTACATTTAGACTCTCAGTGTGGCAGCAGTAATTTTGCTATGGCTTTCCCAACTGTAAAACATTTACTGCTAATACAAATTTTCTCTATTTTTGTTGTATGTGGGATCATGCAATGCAAAGAATTATGATCATATCTTTCTGATCATAACTGGAAATTCAAATTATCTGTTCTCAGCATGGAAGTTGAGGGTCACCTCTTGAAGTAGATTTCTTGACATCCATGTCTCAAATACATAACATCCTGATTATGATCAGAGACCCAATCCATGTTACATACAAAAAGTAGCCATGGAATCAGGGACTGCTAATAGGTACTCCATTTACAGCTATCTCACTCTGAGTGCAAGAATCAGGGACAAAGCCAAAAAAAATATGAGGGGCAGGTTCTCAATATTAAGCATAGATTGAAAACATTACTCAAACATACTGGTTTGCACCTGAATAAAATTTCTGATGCCCAAAATGTCTGTCATTGTTAATGACTGAAATCCTCAACAGTTTTGCAGAAAAACACAAATTACATAGTGAACGAACCAAGAATAAAAGATAAAATCAGGGAATTTGAGAGATGAGTCTCTCATAGATGGGTACACCAAAAATAATAGGAGTGACAAATTCTCAAAATCAGGAACAGATTGAAAATATTGCTCTTACATACTTAAAAATGTTACAATAACATGTTCTGCATTTAAATGCATTTTCTGAAGAATATGAAGTCTGAACTAAAATGTTTGTCTTTATTCAGTGACTGAAATCTCAACAGTTTTCATGGAAACAGGAAATTTCATGGAGAAAAAAAATATGAGACAAAATCTGGAACTTTTGAGAGGTAGGAATCTCTCTCACACACACACACATACATATCTTTTCACAGGTACACACGTGTACATAACATATTTAGCAGTTAGAATGAATCCACAAGCTCCAAATAATACCAACACTGGAATGAAAAGTCCTCCAAGATGTATCTCACATCATAACTTTCTGAACGGGCATGCACATGTACTGATATGTGACTAACTAGGAAATCCTGAATTCACATTTAAAGTGGCAGAACACAGTTACTATGCACCAGAATTAATTTGATTATTAATTTTAATACTATACTCAGGCCAGTTCTGTCTCTCTGCTGCTCATGCCATGGATTGGATACAATCCTTTAATGGGACAAATTGTGGCTTAAGGGCCACCTGCTGGACACCCCTGTTCTAGTAGAATGAATTCTAATGATAAAACACAGTTTAAATAGCTGTCTAGCAGAGGGTCTATGTCATATCATCTAATGGCCACATTGTCGAACATCATCTCATTGACAATGCAGGCCATTGAAACATTCTGACTGAGATTGCATTACACTATGGATCAGGAAATTTGCCCTTTCCCCCACTGTAATGTGATCTCAGTGTTGGCATGTATAATTAGCAGGAGGGTGTGGGGGATTCAATGGGCCTACACTCTCAATGAGATGACATTCGACAATGCGTCTGTTCGATGATATGACATAGACCTGTCTAGCAGCAAATGCTTTGTTTCCCTAAGGAATACAACCTGCTAACTAATAACATAAAAAAAATCAACTACACTTTCTGATCTCATTAGTTCTGGAAATGGACACAGATAACTGCCTTCTATGATCACTCATGTCCAAGATTATACCTTCTGGATGATGACAAAATGAGAAGCACTAGAACTTCTCATTAAGTGCAATGAATGACAAGGCATTTGGTATTAAGGAAGAAATGCTAGAAAGAGCTCCTCTGTCCTTATGAAAAACAGTGCATGACTCACAGCACATAACAGCATGAAGCTCCATAACATTTGTTGTTAACATACAATCAGCCAAAGGATGGTTTTCTGTGCCAGGATTTTAAACAATAACGTGTAATACTAGTGCAGAAGGAGACCTTGTTAAAGATAACAGAATAAAATTAAGTGCAAAGGGAACATACTGATTTTCTTAGGAGGAAGAAGGCAGAATTCCTATGACACCATGACTAGAAGTTAGCAGTAGACTGCTAAAAGTATGCTAACAAGCTTAACCATTGAGTCCTGATGGACAATGAAAAATAAAGTTCAAAAAGATAAGGATCTGTAGAAATTTAGATGAAGTGATAAGTGGTCAAACCATTTAGTCCAATCAAACAATCTTTCCTATTTTGACAATTGAAATTTCTATACATTTTTTACACTTTTTGCTTCTTGAAGAACCTCCAAAACCTGAAAAGAAAATAAAGTTCTGTTGGAAATAAAAACTCAAACATCAAGCCATGGAAGGTAGATACTCCAATGCCAGATGTAAGCATTTGATGTGATAATAGAAGATCTTCATTAAGTGGAAGGTGAAGGAAATGACACAAATACAGTTGTCTGGGCCAGAACAGAGCTAATGGTATCACCCGTGCAATCTAATTTTGTCTTTGTGTAGCATCATTTCAACTAAATGAATTGGTGAGGGGATTCATGAAAAACAATTACTTTCTCAGTCTTGAAAGGGCATTATGGGCCTGCTCCAAAACTTGGGCAAATGACCAGAGAGATGAATAGATTAATTTGTAGCTGTACATAAATATAGATCAGGTTACCTCATATATCAATCAAACTCAGAAGTAACCTTTTTACAAGAAACTCACATGGCTAAGGAACAATGGGACAATGCTATAGATAAAAATATTAAGTGGATTCAACAAATAATAGCAGCCGGGGACAGTACTGCATCAAGAGGGACAGTTATAATAATTAAAAAAATTTAAAGGGAGCATTATCAAACATAACAGTGATACAAATGGCGGGTGGTGCTACTTCACACTCTCACATCCAGCTTACTAAAAAACATTACTATTTTGTAATGTCTATAGTCCTTGCACAGATATTAGCTTGACTTTCTAATTGAAATCTATAACTTGTTACTAAAGCACCCAGACCATCTAACTATAACTGGCGGAGACTGGAACATAACAATAAGTCCACCTAAAGATAGATCAAATAAAAATAATAATCACCCCAAGCTACAACATTTCTGTCAGAACTAATTGAAGACTTTAACCTAGTGGATCCCTTCGAACTAAACACAGATAGTTTAAGAACCAAATACACATATTTCTCACCCTCCCATAAGACATGGTCGAGAAGTGACATATTCTTAATCTCTCAAAGCATAACTGTTAATGAAGTTTATTATAACTCAGAACCTAGACCAATATCTGACCACTCAGAAATTAATATAATAATAACACAAAATAAATCTAGGTTTAGTACCTATAATACTTCAAACTGGACCCTAAACTCAAACCTGTTGAAAATCAAAGAAGTGGAGCAGGAAATTATTGACTCTCTTAATCAATTAAATGAAAACCTTACAAACAATAATACTTCTTTAGATATTCAATGAGCAGCCTTTAAAGCCACGGCAAGTGTTATCCTGATTCAAAAAGCATCACTCTATAAAAAGGAACATAGAGGGTAAACTAAAATTAATCAAACTAGAACTACAAAAAATTACTCACTTACCCTTGAGAAACAAATGGCAAGCTTACAAAAACAACTGAATGAGATTCTAACGCAACAATATACATTCATAGAACTAAGAATGGTATACAAATATGCAGAATGGGCGCAAACCCCCTCCAAAATGCTCGCAAGACTTATTAATACATGAAACTCCCCCTGTAAAATACAAGAAATAAAATATAAAGATAAAACCCTTAACTCAGATAGTGAAATAATACAGGCTTTTGAAGAAATATTTCAAAATATTTATGGTCCACAAGATCATATCCATGAAGGCCTTTTCCAAAATTTTGCAGACAACCTAGAATTCCCTCAGATTAATGATACTCAATCTAACAACCTAAAAAGCCCATTAACAGTAGAGAAAGTAAAAAAGGCTATTGAAAAGCTAAAATTAGGGAAGGCTCCTAGTCCTGATGGGTATGTGGAAGAGTTCTATAAACACTTCCAACAACAATTAACACCAATACTTTTAAAAATATACAACCATATAATATAATTTGGGATATCAGACCTATATATTAGTAATTCCAAGATCATATTTATCCCAAAACCAAACAGTGACTCCAAAAATCCGAACAACTACAGACCCATTACTCTGATAAATATATATTTGAAGATACTTTCAACAATTCTAGCATACAGAATACAGAAAGTCACTCCATTTATAATTTCACCTGAGCAGCTAGGTTTTATGAGCCAGAGACAAGAATGGGATAATACGCTAACCACTGATACCTATGGCCAAGGACAAATCCCCTAAATATGCTTTATCAGTGGATGCAACAAAAGCCTTTGACAGAGTCAATCAAAAATTCCTTCTTTTTATACCCCGTCAATTTGGATTCCCACAAGAATACATAACAATGATCAAAACACTATATAGCAAGGCAAATACAACACTTTATATAAATAAGAAAACATCTAACCCAATAAAAATTGTTAATGGCACCAGACAGGGATGCCCACTCTCCCCAAACCTGTTCAATTTCTATATAGAAGCACTACTTCTACTAATTAGTCAAAGAACATACCATCACCTTGTTTCAGTATCCAAAACCCAAATAAAATACACATCCTTTGCAGATAATCTAAATATTTACTTTCAATACCCTAATACTGATCTTGGTAAAATCTTAGTTTCCATAGACAATTTCTCCCAAGTATCAAACTACGCTATTAATCCTAATAAGTCAATTATCTATCCACTAAACCTCCTAGGCCATAAGGAATTTTATTTTCTGGAGACTAACATAAAAGTGGAATATACTTAGGTATAATCTTTAGTCATACGCAATCAGATATGATTAATAACAACATATTTAAAACTTGGACTAATATAGTCTGGAACATTAGCAAATGGGAAAAGCTTAAACTCTCTACTTTATCGAAGGCCTCAGTTGTCAAAATGAACATACTGCCTAAAATTTTATACCAAATGAATGTCACTTTCATGAAACTTCCAGCTACCTTCGTTAATAAAATAAAAGTTCGACTAGCAAAATTCATATGGCACCTGAGGAGTACAAGAATTAGTTACAACAAACTAATACTCCCAAAAGAAAAAGGAGGTCTAAGCCTTCCAAACTTACAACTTTACCATGAAATAATTAATGCTAGCTGCATTATTCAAACAGCTAACTACGATCCATTGGGTAATGAATGGTACCCATTATGGATTCAATTATTTCACCAAAATATTATTCCATCTAAAATTAACCCGACAGTGATTCCCTTTCTAAATCAGGAAACCCTTAAGACATTAGAAATTCACCCAGTTTTAATTAATAAGTGTAAAATTTTCAAAAAACTACTAATATCATTAAAAGTAAAATATATGATTACTCTTCTACAACTAATGCACAACAATCCTGATATAAAACTAGCAAACTCCATGTTAAACTTGGATAAATATTCATTAATAAAAAATCATACAGTATGGGACTTCTACCAGTTACAAAACCTATCAATGGAAAATATCAAGAACATTCTTAAAGCAAGTAATAAATATAATGTGATAAAACTAATCTTATACTTAGCTAACAAAATAACTAAAAATATTATTGTAAATGAGCAAGATATCAAAGTAGCACAATAAATTCAAACGTTGCTTTTATAAAAAAAAAGTCCAAAATAAAACAGATGACTCGCCCAAACAGAAGAGGATTCACTGAAAAAAATGCACCCTTCAAGACAGTAGCCTTTTGCTAGATTCTTTAATTCACCAATACACGATTAAGTGCTTTCATCCACAAGGATGTGGACTTCATCAGTGCACTGGGAGTAAATATGCAGACATAGTTACTGTTATTAATCTTAAGTTTCATTTTATTCTTAAAACATATATTAATTAGCATACATATACTGTTATGTGTATAGTTTTATTTATTAAATTTATAGTAAATAGTGTGTCAGGATTTTTAAAAACGTTTAAATTTTTATATGCATTGTAAGAATGAACTTTAGTAATCAATAGTTTTATTACCTTATTATTTAATTGGTAACATAAGATGCTTTGTGAATACTGTTTTGGCACCAAAATGGCTTATAAATAGAGTAATTAACTGTTAATTGATATTCTGATGAACTCCACATCCGTGTGGATGAAAGCGCTTAATCTTGTACTGGTGAATTAAAGAATCTAGCAAAAGGCTACTGTCTTGAAGGGTGCATTTTTTTCAGTGAATCCTCTTCTGTTTGGGCCTGCCATCTGTTTTATTTTGGACTTCTTTGGTTGTTTGCACACTCAGTGTGTGCTTTTATAAAAAAAAGAAAATGCTCTCAAACACGTATAAATTAATAACTAAAATTAAATATCAAAATACAATCCTATTTTCAAAGTATTGGGAAGAAAAATGCAGTAACCTGACAGAAAATCAGAAATAATTAGCCATGGGAAACACCATAAATCTTACGCCATTTAAGAAACTAATATACACTCAGATCATGGTCTTCAATAATGCATACCATACACCTGTCCATCTTAACATATTTAATCCATCTAAGTCGCCCTATTGTCCTTTTTGTCCTAATAAATAAGTTGATATTCTACATATCTTCTGGAGTTGCAAAAACGTTTATAAACTGGTACTCACTGAGATTCCTCTTAAAAATAACAGGCTACTCAAAATCTACTCTATCATGGGAAACAGCGATACTACATATTTTCAAGAGCAATAATAATAGCCTCACTGAACACATCACTATAACACTATGTGCTCTATTAAAATTTTACGTGGCTAAAACCTGGCTGGACAGATCCAAACTTACTTGGACAGAATATAGGAACATGGCAAAAAAAATGTATTAGCTAAGAAGCTGTATACCAAAGTCAAAAGAACCAAACTTATTATCAGAACTACTGTAAAGCTTTAATTGATATTCTAACATGAATGGCAAGGTATGCGAAAGTACATAAAGTTATTAAGCACTCTCTTTACTTAAAAGTAGTAACAGCATCAACTAAGGTGACATTTTTGTAAATATGTATTGTAGTTTAGAGTTTTGTGTATCACTAAGTTGGTGCTATGCCTCAAGATATACTCTTATTGTATTACCATAATGTTTTGGTCAATTGCTTTACTATATTCATACCTCCTGACTGAATCATAACACAATCATAACTTCATGGTAATCCTTTGTTGTTAACGTTAGCTAAATTGAAATTGTTTTATCACAGTGTGTGAACATCTAGTTTAATAACTTGTTCTTGTTATGCAAATTGCAACATCAATAACTTCTATTGTACTGTATATAATTTTTTATGTCATATTATGAAAAAATTTAATAAAAAAAATTGAGAAAAATAAATATAGATCAGGTTTCAGATGACTAATTCATAAAGCTGCAACTCATGAACTGCTACAACTACACAACTTAGACTGTCTGATAGAAGATTTACAATTCACAATATCTGGCAAGTGGGTTGCTTGTGAGTAGAGATGCATAGTCAATATCAGTTCCCACATCTGTGCAGCAAGCCTGAAAGGTGGCACAGCTTTGTGCCACTCTGATGCTTATATACCAAATGATAACAGATTTGTCAGTCAATATTTTTGAATGCCTTTACAGGTAAGAATACCCTTTATATTTCACTTAGGTTGAGGTGAATGTTAGCACACAGAGTCACCCCTTTGGACTAACAGATCATACAAATGAGCAACCCAGCCAGTATGAAAGCATCAGGCATCAGGAGAGCTGCTTGCAGTCATGGGAGAAATGTTTTTTCAATTTTCATTTTTACCACCAGTTTAACTGAGTTATCAATGGCAAAATTTGAAGAAAAAAAAGAAGCCAAACTGATCTGTACTCTAAATTGAGCAGAGATGATGATGGAACTTACTTGTGTGAGGTTTGCTGTTAGATATCATGAGCATGTTTGGTGTTAAATGGCCCTGTGATGATATAACATGCCCTTGCCGATAATGTACCTAGAAAAGTATTACATTTCATTGGAATTAAGTATGAATTTCTTTTTGTTCATTTCAGAGATTCTAGAAACAGAACAAATGTCTCAAAACTGTCCAATAACTGACTTATATGATGGCTGCATTGAGTAACAGCACATTTCTAGCTCTCCCAGTGTGAAAAAAGAAACTCAGCAGAGAAGGCCAGTAGACTTGTTGTTATGGGTAAATTTCTGTAACAGGATATTAAGTGCACTGCCTGGATGCCAGGAATAAAGAAATACAGAAGACCTTGGAAAAAAATCAGCTACAAAAACTGAGGAAGAAACACTGACTGGGGAAGGTTCTGCAGCTGTTCAGCAAAAAGCAATGCAACCTTTAGACATGACATCCAGTAACCTACAGGAAGATATAAGACAACTGCATACAGACCTTGTTAAAATAAACAAAACACTGATGGAGTGTATCAACACAAATAACAAAAGGCTGAAAAAATAGAAGAAGCTTTAAACAGATATTCAGAAGAGATGTTAACACTGCAAAAATCAGAGGTCAAAATAATGAAAAAGCTACCTGAATATCAGACTGCTCAGAAAAAGATGTTTAAAAAAATAATTTAAGAATAAGAATTAGAAGTCAAAGCATGTAGGAAAAACCCGAGATTTTCAGCTATACCAGGAAAAGCTGGAAGAAGGAAGGAACACTCTGCATTAATTTTATGAAAGCACAAATAAGCAACTGGGCTGGTATTCCACAGCAGCAAGTGTTAGTTGAAAGGGCACATCATGTGTATGCTCTAAACCTGGCTATAAGAAAGCAACCTAGACCTTTAATAGTAAAGATGAAATCCTACCAGCAGACAGAGTTGATTCTGACAAAATTATGGCAGAAGGACAAAGTACTAAAAGTGAGAGACAGCAGAATGCTGAGATGCAGTTGTGAGATTCAAACTGCTGTACCCAGCTGTCTTCAAGGTATTCTTCCCTGCAGGGACAAAATAATTTTTTGATGAAGTACCTGCTAAGGAGGAAATACGAAAGTTTGCCCAACAAAAAGTAAGCTGTGAAACCTTGTTCTTGTTCTTCTGGTAATAAATACCACAGAGGGACTGTACCTGTGAAACCTTTTTAAAATTTTCAATGGAAAATGTTGGGGAGAAGGAAGGGAGCACGAGAGTTGACTAGAAGAATCGAGAGTATGTTGAACATGAAGCAGAGACAACATTTTGGAGATGAACAGTAATAAAACCAATAACTTAATATGGGATTACAATACAATAATTATATTTGTGAAATATAAGTAACAAACAAGCTGGATAAAATCAAGCACAACGAATTACAAACTAATAGAAGCAAATCCAAAAGTCCAAGGTAGTACACGGTATTAAATGTGAAAAAGTTTAACAACTTAAAACGCTTTTCGTCACCAAAGATGTGGTAACTTCATCAGAAATGAAAAATAAATTAGTGCGAACATTTTAAAATACACACAATAGGTGAACACATGTTAGAAACGAATCAATCAGTGGAGTGTTTCATTTAAAGAAACAAACCATATGTCACATTATTAACAGTGTAATACTCTATGAAATCCACTTAAATACCTAAAGTTAAAACATATTAATAAAATGAGTGAGCAAAAGCAGTACCACAACATACTATTTATATATCTATAAAAGTATATTTATATGTAATACTCCTATATATGTATATAAATACCAGCTTGTTTTAATAAAGTTAAAAATTTTAAAGTATACAATACTTACATTTTTAACTAGTGAAATCTTTCACCTAGCTAAACTTTTTAATTTTAACAAACAAGAAATGTTGCAAGCCTCGTTTAAACAAGGGTATGCAAAAGCATTTAACAACTGCCATTCTAGTTCATGTTCTTCAAATAGTAATGCTGAAGGACCACCTCTAATATCAGGCTGAACCTGGTCGATAGCTTTAAAACAAAACTTATGACTACCACACAAGTTAGAATGCTTAGCCAGTGCATTTTCACATTTATTTTTGTCTATGGCATAAATGTGCTCATAGATTCTCTCCCGGAGCTTAAGATCTGTTTTACCTATGTAAAACACCAGGCAGGTAATGCACATGGCAATATATATCACTGCCTTAGACTCACAGTTAAATTTGTGGTTGAGATTGAATTTCCTAAGTTTTGCATACCCTGGTTTAAATGAGCCTTGCAACATTTCTTGTCTGTTAAAATTAAAAAGTTTAGCTAGGTGAAAGATTTCACTAGTTAAAAATATAAGTATTGTATACTTTTAAATTTTAAATTTTATTATAACAAGCTGGTATTTATATGCATATATAGGAGTATTACATTATATACTTTTATAGATATATAAATAGTATGTTGTGGTAGTGTTTTTGCTCACTCATTTTATTAATATGTTTTAACTTTAGGTATTTGAGTGGATTTCATAGAATATTACACTGTTACTAATGTGACATATGGTTTATTTCTTTAAATGAAACACTCCACTGATTGGTTTGTTTGTAACATGTGTTCACCTATTGTGTGTATTTTAAAATGTTAGCACTAATTTGGTATTCATTTCTGATGAAGTTACCACACCTTTGGTGACGAAAAGCATTTTAAGTTGTTAATAAACGTTTTTACGTTTAATACCGTACTACCTTGGACTTTTGGATTTGCTTCTATATATTTGTGAAATATGACAGAACAAGAAAATCTGGAAATATTGGACTTTTTCAGAATTTGTTGAACTTGTGGGGGACTCTAAAGCATGTGCCCTACTTCATGTCATTAATGTTCGGAAAAGTGCTTTTGGGAGGGGAACAGAAGGGAGAAAATTAACTGTAAGTAAATATTTTTTTTCTTAAATAGCACCAATTTTGTGGCATGTGGTTTTCTTTACATGCTGTAAAATAAAGATTTTTGTCAGTTATTCTTAAGTGTAATGGAGATTGTAAACAGGTGTTGCTGTTCTTTTTTTCCTTTATTTCTCACTTCTCTCTCTCTTCTTGTTAAGTTTTAAGAAATGTAGGCACTGCAGTGTATAAAAAATGGTTAAAGGCATGATAAAAGAAGAACTGGTGTGCTTTTCCTCATTCTTGCATGGGGAAATGACTGGATTAAAGATGTTAGATTGATTTTAGTAACAATTTTTAAGAGAGAACAAGTAAATAAAAAAGAACACTGAATATTATGAGGCTTCTTTTAGCAAATACATGTATGCTTAGTAAAAATTCTGCAGCTGGTCTTCATGCTTCCATGGAAACAATCTGATAAAGAGAAAATGGCTGCCTTGTTCTCATGTCTCCATGGACACAATCTGATAAACAGAAACTGGCTACAGCCTAGTGGAGAGTGGTAGGCTGAGAAAAAAAAAGAAAAGAGTAATTGGCTAGGAGATAATGTTCTCTGAAAGCATTCAGTGCTTTTCCCAAAGTAGATAATGTTCTCTGAAAGCATTCAGGGGCTTTCCCAAGGTAGTTAATGTTTTCTAAAAACATTCAGGGCTTTTTTCCAGCTGTGATAGCTATAAAGATAAGACAAAACCAATCAGCACTTAGTAGAAGCACAGGCTGCACAGCTTAGCATTGATAACCTTTCTTTTAGGTTAACTCAAGTTTGTGAGCATGGCTGTCAGTTTGGGATTTTGTTCATATTAGAAGGGTAAAACTTCAATATTTGAAGGTGTACATAGTTTTATGTGTTGGTATTAATTTTAATAGGTTTTGGGGTTATTGGGAGTGTGTTTGTTTTTTTTTGTCTGAGGGCTTTCAATAAAACACAAAGTTTTATAAGATGTGACATAGGCTCAAATGTAAACTACAAGAAACAACTGTATAAAAGCTTAACCTGCCAAACAGTGTAAGCACGTAACACAAAAGCCGGAACTAGACATTTAACAAAAAGGTGTTATACATACAAGATGGGATTAATAATTTTTAATACAATGATGCTTTCTTTAATGTCCTTAAATGTAAATGCCCTCACAGATAAATACAAACAAGAAAGAGTAGTGAACTATATTAAAAATGTAGAGTGCAAATAGCTATGCTACAGGAGACACACATAGAAAGAACTAAACATGTGAATTTGATAAACAAAGGTTTTCAGGATGGTTATTCAGTGGAATACCTGGGACAGAGGAAAAGATGAGTGCTTATATTAATTGCAAGAGGAGCTCCAATACGGACAGAAGAAGATAAAAAAAGATAATAATGGCAGATTTGTTGTCCTAAGGGGCTACTGGCAAGGGAGAAGGATTACACTGGCATAAATTTACATTCCACCTAAAACTGTTATAATGAAGTTTAAGAAAATTCTGGGAGAAATAATCAGTTTTCAGCAAGGAATATTACTTATAGGTAGGGACCTGAACTTGATTTGCAGCAATGAAGATGTGTCTGGCGGGCCAGAAGGGAAAAAATAACAAAGGAGGATAGATATTTAGATCACTTATTCTGGGGTTATGGAAGCAGCCTGGCCTATCACATTAGTGAAGCCTACCAGTGGGCAGGTCTTCACAAGTGGAAGAGACCAGGACAGACTCAAGCTGATAAGCATGTATGTGCAGCTGAATTGATAATGCGGGAGGAAACATCCACACCATTCCCTGCCTTGGCAGAAACTGCAAATCAGTCAGCACCCTATCAAGAATATTTAGGAGGAATGGGGTGGAGAACTCCAAACTAGTATACTGGCTCACTCCTTAATTCCTGATACTCATCATCAGGAGAACTGATATGTCAAACAGGCCCCCAAATGAGAACAAATGGGCCAGAAGGCTCTTGTCCAAATGAGGGATGATATGGTCTCATCACTGGAGGAAGGAATGAGCCAAGAGGGCAGTGGTAGGGGAGTCATTGGGTAGTATCCCATAGATTACCAAGAAAACAGAGGCAGAGAGCTCCAGAAAGTGCCACCAAGTTATGTTTTTTAAACACCTTTATTAAATTATCACTTAAAACATATGCAAACATTTATTAGCAGAAAAGAAAAACTATATTAATATTTTTGCTATTTACATACATTATACATCACATACCATTTCATTCCTTGTAATAGCATTAATCCAGCATTACAAAAATTGCAGCATTCTGTCCATGCCTTAAACCTCACTCTTCTTCTACCTGAACATTACTCTGCATGTATTGATCATACAATCTCCATTTATTTCAATGTAATTTACTCATCTTTTCTAAAAACCTCTCTTCTAGTTATTTTTTCTCTTTTATAATATTCAAAACTTCAAATATAGTTGTTTTAGACTTTGATTTCCATTTTCTAGCAATTGCTTTTTTGGTAGCTGTCAGAATTAAATTTAATAAGATCTTCCTATGTCAAACAAATTTCATGTGTCAGCTCAAAATAATCATTTCCTTAGTTACAGCTATTTGCTCAACTGATATTTCTAACACAGTACTCTGTAGGGAGTATTTAACATCTGGTAAATTCATTACACTTGAAAACATGTTCTGAGTTACCTCTTTCTTTCCCACCACACCTCCAACATTTGCTATCTACCCAAGGAAAAGTTCTTGGAAGCCTGATTGGGTATATAAATATCTATGCACATCCACCCAAAGAATCTAAATCTTCTGGAATTTGTTGCATACTTAGGAGCCATACATATGTCCTCCCATTATTTTCTTGTAAATTGTTTTTCCAGGCTCTCTTACCAATCTTTTCTAAACTCCTTTGATTGATTCTTATAATAATCATGCAATATTTTATATGCCTTACTAATATCCCTTTTTAACAGCAGCTTCCATTCTAGATTCAACAAAAAAACTTTACAAGAAGAGGTCTTTTCCTTAAGATTCTCATATATACCTTTCTCTTTGCCTATACTCTGATATCAATTCCTGGCAGGAAACGCATTCTCTAAACTGCAGTCCAAATATCTTCCTCATCTCACCCTGTTACCTTTCCCTCTATAGTTATTTGCTCCCAATACCTTGGTTCCTTTGCCAGTTTACTCCAGTAAATGCCAACGCAATCTTCCACATTTTCTATACCCCTACTTACAGTAATCCCTATTGGCAAAATCTCCTTTCTCCACTCTTGTTCTGGCTTAGTTCTTAGAATATTTTCTACTATTTTATGTATATAATAGTCTGCATGGTTGTTATCATTCTCCTTAAGGATATTCATCCACAATCCCACTCTCTCTTTATTTCTTCTAGTCCCTCCTCTGTTTCATCATCATCCCTTTCCATTTTGAATGATAACCTCCTGCTTGCATTATGTATATGAGCCTTAACTGTGTAACGATAAAATATCCATCCAAATCAGGTAATCCTAAACCACCTTGTTCTGTTGGAAGGATTAACATATCCAACTTAACTCTTGCCCTCTTCCTCTCCCAAATAAATTCTTTCAACTCTTTATTAATTGCTGTTCACAACTTCTCTCCTGGTTAATAAAATTATGCATGATTTGTATATAAAACTAAATCAAATAAAATCATTTTACTGCTTGTATCTTCCTATCCATATCCATAAACTGGAGCTTCCAGTTTCTCATTTTTTAATATCCTTTGTTTAGTCTCTTCACACATATCCTTAACTATCATAACAGAAGCCTTTTTAATTCATACTCCTAAATACCATTTATCACGCCCCATACATATGGGTATTGCTGACCCAGTTCATGTCTGGGTATATTATTTACAGCTAAAGCCTTTGTTTTATTTTCATTAATTTTATATCCTGAAAAGACATGAAACTGTCTTAAAATGTTCCGCAACACAAACATGCCTTTTTCTGGATTTATTAGGTACGAAATAATATAATGTGTAAATAAAGCCTGAAAAACTGACTTCACAATGCCCACTTATTACTCAACCAGCCAAAAAAAAAGAAAAACTACTCCTATCAATCCCCAAGGCACATTTCAGGGTTAAATCCTGCCTCAACATGTTCTTACGTAACAATGCAGAGAGAAAAATTGTATCCAGTACAAAACTGTTTGGTATGACAATTAATGACAACCAGACATTTGAATTCCACATTCAAAATAATATTAAAAAAATCAACAGAAACTTGACATGCTTTATAGACATAAAACACTTTCTTACTAACTCTGCTATAACCACCCTAGCAACCACCTATCTCCTTCCTTCACTAATATGTGGTGCTCTTATCCTTACCAAAGTGCAAATATCTGTTAAAACTAAACTTGAAATATGCTACAACAAAATTGTTAAATGTGTTGCTAATACATAATTACTATATAGCAAGGTCCTAAAATGTTTGAACTGGTTTGAATGACCCCACTACATGGAATTCATTCAACTAGCTACTGCCCACATCATCACTTATAAATCTCATGCCTGTCCTGCATTAATCTTTATTGTTCTTTCCAATCACCCAAACAGACCCTTCATTCTAATCACAAACAGCTTCTCACCATCTATAAACCTCAAAAAGCAATTGGAAATAGTCTTTACTCCTACTCCTGTTGCCAAAAAATGGAATTCTATTCCACAGGCTATTAGGACTGTAACTTTCCATCCTTCCTTCAAAAATCTTCTGAAAGACCACCTATCAAACTCATGGCTCTGCTCATACTATACCCCTGGGAGAACATCAGTCTTGTCTACTTATCTCCACCCCAATCTGTACAGATTTTCTACCCCTCACCACTTCTTCATTTTCACCTGGCTATCCTACCCTCTCCATCACTTTACATAACCTCTTTCTCTCACCTCCTCCTCATTTATACTAATATATTCTAATCTCTCTCTCTCTATTTATAGTTACCATTAAATTAAACACGACTTTTACTTATTACTACTGTGAACTGCCAAAAGGATGCTCTCCAGAACTGAATATAATATTTTAATTTGTTTTTTTCATTGTTCTCTTTGCAACATGTTTTTTGTTATATCTTTAGGCCTTACAATATTGTTGGTTATTTTTGAAATTTAAAATTTTCACCTGTTTTTTTTTTTTTTTTTTTTTTTTTTTTATGTAATGCCTTTGACTTTTTTCTCTGTTAAGTGCAGCTTTTCTCCCCAGGCCTCCACTGAGCATGTGCTCTTGTGACTCAGTCAGACTTTCCCAGTAAACAAACATCAATAAATAAATAAGTAGAGCCAAGTTTTTTTGCTACAATATCAATTATATCCTTATATCCTTGCATTTCTGACTCCCTTATTTTCTTTGTCAATAGCTCTAAATTGAAAGCAAATAACAAAGGGGAAAGAAAACACCCCTGCCTGGTTCCTCCGTTCAAACACAACTTAGCAGAGAGGAATCCTCCCACTATAATTATTGCCTCAAATCTTTCATATATTCTACTAATTAACCTTACTGTTGTATCAGGGAATTCAAATGCTTCCATTGTCCTACTCATAAAATCCCAGCTTACTCTATCCCATGATTTTTCTGCAGCAAGAGTCACCAACAGCAGCGTAACTTTCTTACATTCTGCTTCCCTATGGATCATCATTATTCTGTTAATGTTGTCAAATATTTGCCTCCCCTCCACAAAACCACACTGATCCATATCTTATGATTTTGGAAATACCTTCACCATTCTTTTAGCTAATATAGATATAAACACTTTATAATAGGTTCATATGTGTGTACTAGGCTAACAACCAAAAGGGCTTTTTTAAGTCTAGTCATGCATTCCAAATCTCTGACAAGTTCTGGTATCCTTGGTAAGTGTAAGCAGGGTCCTGGGAGATGAACCATTTACATGGTACCTGTGTCCATTACAGACATATGTTCCAAAACAGGGATGAAGTTCTGTTCCTCATTCAATTGTTACATTTGAATTGGGTTAGGGAGGAACTCTGTATCACATGGATGGGAAGTCTATTTCAGAGAAGGGGTAGTCTCTGTGATATATACTGATCTCTTCAGCAGGTCCTATTTATATCATAGGCAAGGTTTAAATGAACAGGTAATTCTGATGGTGTTTATTTTATAGATATGCAGGAGGTCCATCGGAGTGGGGTCTGATGATGTCTTGTATGCCAGGCATAGATCTACCATCAAAAGTCTGTAGGAGACAGAATACAAGGATAGGGCCTTGACATGGTCTGCACAGGACATGTTACTTATGCTCTGTATTCTTTTAGTGAGGAACCTCTGTGGATGTTCCAGTTGTTGGATATGCCTGGTTAGGTACATGCCAAATTGGTATGGTAGGTAGCCATCCTCCACTTTAGAAATTATTATGTGCTTTAGTAACAGATGCTTAGGAATGGGTGTTCATTCTCCAAGTTGAACCCTAGTCATCAGCATAGTGGGGCATGCTTTATTCATTTGGCATTATGGCATGCAAAGAGGCTTCATCATAGTTCTCGGGCAAAGTCAGATGTACAGTTTACAGCCAGCAAAACAATTCACTGGGGCCTTCAATATTAAGACATGAGGGTTTGTCTGACAATGAAGTCACATCACCCACATCCTTCTCTGCCTTCTTAAAACACTTCTTTTTAAGGGGGTAGTTGGACCCTAAAGATATCATGGAAGATCAAGTGAAGGCATACAGCCTCCTCCAAATTACACATTTTTGTAAGGAATGTTCATAGGTTCATAGGAGGTTACTAGACTAACATCCCTAGAGCCCTTACAAGCCTAGCCATATTTATCTTAAGCTGCCCCAATTGCTGGTGGTTAGATGAGTGAAGTTCACAGAGGCCTAAAGGTTTATAGTAGTTAATACTGACTTCCTCTATCCAAGAGAACATGGGCAACACCCCAGGAGTGAATGTACGGTCACCCATCCATTGATCTAGGTTGCATTTGGAGAGGTAGGGGGCCCTGTTTCACATGAATTGGAAGCTTGTTCCAGAGAAGTGGCAGTCTTTGGGAGATGTATCTATCCCTCCAGCATGACCTGTTCATGTCAGAGCCTAGGTTAAGATCCCTGGAGCAAGTGATCCTCCTTTAGTTCAATTTATGAATGTGTAGCATTTCCATCATGGTTATGTCAGAGGATGCCCTGTAAGCCAGGCACAGATCACCCCTTAGCAACCTGTAGGAGACAGAATACAGTGACAAGGCTTTCAGTCTTTCTTCATAAGACTAGTTTTGTGTTCCCTGTAATTTCTTGGTGAGAAATCTCTGTGGTCTCTCTAATTGTTGCAGGTGTCTGGTGAGGTATAAGCAAAAGGGAGCATTGTACTCAATTATTGGACTGGCATTGTACTCAATTATTGGTCTGATGAGGACCAAGTATAATGGAATTGTAACATCCTTAGATCTGAATGTGATGCCTTTACTTATAAGATGTGCCACATAGAAAGAATCTTTTTACTATTGTGGATACATGGTGGTCAAAGTTTAGATTGCTATCACCCTGAGTACCCAGATCATGTACCACTGGATCTACACTTAGGGGGTGCTATCTATAATGTAATTAGCAGTGATCTCAACTTTTCCAAAGGGAACAATAAAGCATTTCTTGCATTTAGCTTTAATCTGTGGCTTTGCCACAGATCATTTGTCTGTGTTAACCCTGTCTGCAGTATATTAACATTGTTGGGGGACTCAGTATGTGCTCTCAATTTGCAATCATAAGCAAACTCGGTCATCCACAGGCCATCCAAGTTTGCCTGGACTTTTGAGAAATAAATTCTGAACAGTAAGGGACCCAGCACAGAACCTTGTGGTACTCCACTTGTGAAGTCACCCACTTTGACTTTATGTGCCCTGTTCATGAGCCAGTTGGTTACCCATAGGTTCACAGGTTCATAGGTAGGTACTAGGCTATTGGCCCAAGGGCCTACGTAAGCCTAGCCAACAAGGTTCCCTGGCTTGCGCCACCCAAGAAAGTTATGTTCCTGTGCCACTGTCGAGCAGAGACACAGAAGGGATCCCAGGGTGTATTTCCTATTTCCCATCCACTCATCGAGATTTTTCTTGAAGAGTGCTAATGAAGAACTTTGCTTGACATAGATGGGTAGCCTGTTCCAGAGTATGGGAAGTCTCTGGGAGAGGATTCTATCCCTCCAGCTTGTCCTGTTTATTGTGGTGACAAGGTTTAGGACCCTAGAGCATGTAGCTTGGAGGGATTGGGATTTCTTTAGGTGTAGCATGTCCAACAGCTCTGGGTTTGACATAGATTTATATGTTAGGCAGAGATCACCTCGAAGTAGGTGATATGCTATGGAGAAAAGCTGGAGTTTTTTGAGGCGGTCAGTGTAGGGCATTTGTTTGAGGCCAGTAATCCTCCTTGTGAGGTACTTCTGTGGCCTTTCCAGCTGCTGCAGATGTCTTGTGAGGTATATTCCAAAAGGGGCATTGTACATTATAATGGGTCTAATGAGTGTCGAGTAGAGGGGAACAATGACCTCTTTTTTCCTGGATGAGAACCCTTTTATGATGAGGTGTGCCATGTCGAAGGACTTTCTGACTACTGTGGCAATGTGACTATCAAAGGAGAGACTACTGTCCACCTGGGTCCCGAGGTCTCTTATCACACATTGAGTGTTAAGTAGATTGCTGCCTATGTGGTAGTTCATACCAAAGGGGATGACACTGCACTTTTTGGCATTGAGCTTGAGGCCATGGCTCTGACACCAGGCATATGTCTCAGTGAGGCCCTTCTGTAGGATGTCCACATCATTTTGGGACTTGACTATGGCTCCTAGTTTACAGTCATCTGTGAACTTCATTAGCCCGAGGCCTTCTGTGTTAGCCTGTACTTCAGAGAAGTAGATACCAAACAGGAGAGGTCCCAGGATGGAACCCTGTGGTACTCCACTTGTCACTGCTTTGAGGTCAAGTTTGGAGTCTGCAACTTTCACAGTGTGGGTCTTGTCAGTGAGGCAGTTGGCAACCCATCTTGTGATGTAGGGATTTATACCTAGTTTAGTGAGTTTAGCTATAATTCCAGAATGGGGGATGGTGTCGAAAGCCTTGGCGAGGTCAAGATAGGCTGTGTGAACAACCTTACACTCATCTACAGCATTGGTGACTGCCTCAAATAAGTCAATCAGGTTCAGGAGGCATGATCTGCCTTTCACAAACCAGAACTGGGTGGGATCCAGAGTTTGGAGGTTACCAATGTCTTTGTTTATGAGTTCCATGATGATACGTTCCATGGCCTTGCAGACCAGGCTCGTCAGGCTAATAGGTCAATAGTTCCCGGGATCAGTGGTGGCTCCCTCTTTGTGGAGTAGGATAATTGTTGCTGTGCACCATTCAGTGAGCACAAAGCCTAATGTGAGGCTATTATTGAACATGGTGCTTAAGTGGGGAGCCAGTTCGTTCTGAAGTTCATGTAAAACGCAGCCTGGGATGTTGTCCAGTCCCATGGATGCTGTGTTTTTTGCTTTAGAAAGTGCAGCTTTTACCTGTGTAGTTGTGATTACAGGGACTCTGCATTCTTCCTGTATAGATATGGGCCCCTTAGGGGGTGGGGGTGGGGGGTGGGGTAAAATTAGCACTGAACCTATCTGCCAGGATATTGGCAATATCAGTTGGTTCTGTAATTTTCCTGCCTTTGTGCTGTAACTCAGAGCAGATCTGGGTGTTGCCATTGAGATTCTTGAGAGAGCTATAGAATGCTTTGTGGTTGTCCTTAGAATTAGTAGTGATTTTGTTTCCATAGCTAGCTTTGGAGGATCTTATAAGGGATCTCAGCTTCTTACTGAGGCTGACCAGGGAGCTCCTCCACTCATGGGATTTTACTCTCTTTTGCAACAGTTTCTTCCTTCTCTTGTACAATTTTTTTATGGCAGGGGACCACCAGATTGGCTTCCTTTTTTAGGAGGATAGCGTCTTGGTTCTGCTTGGGATAGCATGATCCATGCACTCGTGTAAGTGCTTATAGAGTGCATTTGTGTAGGATTTAGCAGTTGTAACTGTATTGTCCATCTGCATGGGTGTCATGAAGTTCACCACTTCTGTCTTAAGAAGCATGAAGTTGGCTTTGGAGAAATATTTTACCGTGGTTTCCTTAATGGGGGGGGGGGACGTGATGTGTATATCAAGGGTGATTAGCTTATAGTCGGATTGGACCAACGAGGAGTTGAATTCAGGTGTGGAACACCAGTCACTCATGTTGGTAATGACTAGGTCTAGGATATTGTTGCCCCTGTTGTGGATAAGTTGATCCAGGGCACTGGAGTTTATGAATTCCAGAAAGCGTTGCGATAAGGAGTTGATACACGAGTAGCTTTCCCAGTTAATGGTGGGGTAGTTGAAGTCGCCCATTATTAGGGTGTTTGGTTGAACCCTAATATTTTCCAGTACATCAAGAAAAGAGGAGTGGGAATCCTGGGGCATGGTGGGGGATCTGTAGCAAGCTACAATTTGGATTGCAGTTTTGTCCAGAGTTAGTTGCACTTAGATAACCTCGGATGCATTATGCTGAGCAACTAGCCTGGAGGTGTGGATATCCTTAATGAATATGGACACACCTCTGCCTTTGGTGTTTCAGTCCGGGTTACTTGGCCGAAAAGTGTGGTATGAGTTATAGCCTGGTGGTGCAGTGGTGCTCTCTGGGGCCTTGAACCAGGTCTCAGTCACTGCACATATATCGATGTTCTCCATTTTAAGGAGTGCCTTGAGTGAGTGCATTTTGAGATTTAGACTTCTGGCATTGAGTAGCATTACCCTCAGTTTTTGCCTGCCTGTTCCTATTACTTGAACCTTGCCTAAAAAATGCACTATAGGGGCAGCAAGAGCCTTAGACAGTATCCGGAATCCCAGGGGTGACAGGTTCAAGCCATCTGTGGCAAAGCATCGTGGTCTGTCGACCATGTCATCCCAAGCAGACAGATACTGGATCCCCTTAGAATGACACCAGAAGCTTATCCAATTGTTGAAGTCAATCATTTTGTCCTTGTACTGCAGTATCATTCTGGGTGATGGCAGAATGCTACTCAGGACTAGGGTCATACCTGCCTAGGCTACAAGATCAGAGAGCTCTTCCATGTCTCTTTTCATGTAGTCCAGGGAGGTATATCTCGGGTCATTCACACCAATATGGACAATGACAGAGTCATATTTGTACTTGTTGTGGAGTGACCTGAGTGCATGGGTTATGTGGCGGATCCTGGCACCCGACAGGCAGCTGACAGTAACCTTCTCCTTGTTTAGCCTGGTGAGTGGGACATCAGTGTGCCTGACTATAGAGTCACCTATGACTAGTGTGTTGGGTACGTTGTTTTGCCTTATTGGCTGTGGTTGAGTGGCACACTGAGTCTGTGGGCTATGTGTCATTTGGGTTGTGTTGGGGGATGGAGGTTGCTTATGTTTCTGCTTTGGAGGTCTCTGTTGCTTAGACAGATTATTACTGAGAGCATCCACGAATGTTTTTGTGTTACTATGTGTGGATTTTGGTGGTGTAGATTTAGTGAGACTATGTGATGAGTGTGGTGTGGTGCAAATGTTTACCTTCTCCGCATGACTGTCAAGTTCAGTCTTGGTTGGAGAGAGCTTTACCTCCAGCATCTCTCACAGGTTGTAGTGTTGGGTGGTAGGAGGAGAGGGCTTTCTGTGTACATGAGGCAATTTCTACATTGCCTCAAGATGCCCAGATTCATCAGACAGACAAGAGAGAACACTGGGAGCTGACCCTTGGACATGCCTGAATAAAAAAAAAATTTCCTCTAGATAAGTGAGGAAAGTGAGTACAAGAGCTGTTTTTCTCTAAGTAAGTGAGAAAAGTAAGTACAAAATCTGTTTTCCTCTAGGAGATGAGGAAGATTGAGTGCTATAGTAATTAGTAGCTTATTTAGTGCTTACAAGTTCTGAACAAGTGCTGAGCACGAATAAGCAAATTTAAGTGCTAAAACTAAGAATCTGTATCTGCACTAGACGAGTTACAGGACAGAAACAAATGCAAATGCAGGCTTTCAAATCAGAAAGTTGAGAGAGATGGAAGAGATTGCCCAAACGGCCAGTAACTACAATTTCTGGGCCAGAACCACTCCTTATGTGGTAGACAGGTTACCTAGTGCTTACCACATGCACTGATAAGCTAGAAGGCTTCCCTCCAACACTTGGGGGGCTCAGAAGCTTACATACAGTCCCGGATACAGCAAATCTGTATCTGGAACACTAGTTACAGGAAAGGTAGAAAACAGGCTTACAGTTTTTTTTTTGTTTTGTTTTTTTACAAAAAACTAGCAAAAACAGTAGTAAAAACAATTCACATGCAGTGCAAGCTAGCACACTTGAGTATGTAGCAATATTAGACCAAACATAGTTGAAAAAATGCAATTAAATTAAAAAAGACTAAAAGCAAGTGCAGAAAGAGTTTATTAGGTTGAATGTGGTAAAGAGATGGGACTGGGGGAGTGTCCCAGATTAAGTGTACAGTGGGGCGGGCAACTGCAAAAGCCACCAAATTTTAACTACGAACCAAAAATAGGGAGGGTGGGACAAAACAGTTTCAACATAGATCTAATCAACAACTAACAGTACAAACTCTAAAACCAAAAGAATATACTCATCTCTGTATATTTGCAGATAGATTGGAAAGCAGTCTCTCAGAACAGGGAGACAACAGTTTGTTTAAGATCTAAGCAACAATTAACAGACTCTATAACCAAAAAAAATATATATACCCAGCTCTGTGTATTTGCAGATAGTCTGGAAGGCAGTCTCTCAGAACACAGGTTCCAGCAATTAAATATCAAGTAATGTAGGGATTAATTCCCAATTGGGAGAGTTTCTCTATAACACCTGAGTGGGGGACTGTGTCAAATGCCTTGGCTGGGTCAAGACAGGTGGAATGCACTGTCTTTCCCTCTTTCAGGGCCTTAGTGACTTTCTAGAAGAAGTCAACCATGTTTAACAGGCATGATCTACCTTTAATGAATCCAAACTGAGTAGGGTCCAGAATTTGGAGATCACCTATGCCCTTGTTAATAAGCTCTATAATGATTCTTTCCATGGCCTTGCAGATGAGGCTAGTCAAGCTTATGGGCCTATAATTCCCAGGGTCAGTTGATGTCACCCTTTTGTGCAGAGGGATTACTGCTGATGTCCTCCATTCTGCCGGAACATAGCCAGTTCACAGGCTATGGTTAAACACAGATCCAAGTGGGTCTGCCAGGTCATGTTTTAAGTTGTTTAAAAGGCAAGTTGGGATGTTGTCTGGTCCCACTGATTCCATGTTTTTGGCCATGGAGAGTGCCAAAATGACCTGCTCTCTTGAGATAATAGGTTGAGGAATGGTGGCAGGTATACTTTGGGAGATGACTGGAGGTGACAGGGCAATCAAGTTGACTCCAAATCTGTCAGCTAACAGGCTGGCTATTACTTCTGGTTGAGTATAGATGGTGCCATCCACAACTAGTTCAGTGCATAGCTGGGTATTCCCGTCTATATTTTGGAAGTAATTAAAGAATGATTTGTCATTATCCTTAGCTAAAGAGGCTATTTTTGCTTTGCAATTAGCTTTGGAGGACTTGACATGATCTCTTATTTTTTTTTTAAGCTAGAGAAGGATTTCTTTCTCTTTTCAGCCAGATCCCTCTTATTCTTGGACATTAGTTTTTTTCTCTTGTTGTAGAGGCTGTTTAAACTAGGGGTCCACCAAGGAGGCTTGTTTTTTTGGGTGGAAGACCTGGTTTTAATCTGGTCAGGTACAGTCAATTCATACTACTACTTAAGTGGTTATACAGAACATCAGTGTACACCTTTGCAAAGAAGTCTGTGTTATCAGCATTCGAGGGGGCTTTGAAACTTCGCATACCATCACTTAGTAGAGGGTGATTTGTCTTTGGAAAATTCTTAAGTGTTTTTGAGCTTGATGGGGTATCTGGTCTCATAATTACACTAAATGAGACTGATTTATGATCTGCTCTTTACAAGGGAGGACATCACACTGTGGAGGGGGGGGGTGCAATGCTCTCCCATGTTAGTGACTACTATTTCCAGGACATCTGAGCCTCTTGTGGATGTGCTGACTAGCTGTTCCAAAGTATTTGCATTGACAAAGTCCAAGAACCTCTGAGTCAGCATGTTTGTGGTCATGTATGTTTCCCAGTCGATAGCAAGATAATTAAAATCGCCCATGAGTAAGATGTTGGGGTGTATGGCAAGTGACTCCAGTAAATCCAAATATGTGGTATTCTTTTCTTGTTTCATGGTGGGGGACCTATAGCTAGCTATGATGTGATAGGGGGCTTTGCCTATAGTTAATTTGATGTAGGGTAACTCAAGAAAGTCATAATGTTTGACCAGTCTTGAGGTTTACTTATCCTTAATGAAGATGAATGCACTTCCTCCTTTGGTTCTTTCATGCTCAGTTTGTGGTCTGAACGTAGTAGGGAAGACATTGCAGCTCTGCATGGCCAGGGTGCTTTCTGTGCCTTTAAACCATGTGTAAGTGACTGCACACACGTCAGCATCTTCCAAAGTGAGGAATACTTCCAAGGAGTGCAGTTTCTTGTTTAAACTCCTAGCATTAAGCAGCAGTATCTTGGGGTGATCTAGAGAGGATTTTGTTACATTGGGAGGTTGGTTACTTTGAAACTGTCTAAAAAAGGTACAACAGAGGTGGCTAATGCCCTTGCCATTATCCAAACCCTAGAGGAGACAGATGCAGACCATCTCTGGCAAAGCAGCATGGCCTGTCGACCATGTCTTCCCAGGTTGACAGATATTGGGTACCCTTGGAATGACACCAGAAGCTAAGCCAATTGTTGAAGTCAATCAGTTTTGTTTGTATTGTGGCATCATCCTTGCAGAAAGTAGAATGCTGCTTAAGGCTAGGCTTATACCTGCCTGTGGCACATAATCTGAGAGCTCAGTCATGTTTCTCTTCATACAGTCCAGTGAGGTACATCTCAAGCCATTCACTTCCACCATGCACTATGTCGGAGTCACACCAGTACTTGTGGTTGAGTGACCTGAGTGCTTGAGTGAACTGTTGGATCCTGGCACCTGACAGGCAGCTAACTGTAACCCGCTCCTTATTCAGCCTGATGAGGAGAACATCTGTGTGTCTCACAATGAAGTCAACTATGACCAGTACATTAGGTTTTGTGGTGTTACACCTTATGGGATTATTTGTTGAGACACAGGAATTTGTGTTATAATGTGTTGTGGTTGATTTTTGCATTGTTATGTATGTAAGTGGTTTCCATTTGGAAGACCTCTGACCTTTTGCTAAGTTACTAGTGAGTATCTTCACATATGTGAGATTATGTATTGTGCCCTTATTTAGTGTGGGAGGGGTGTGTGTATGCTGACAACCTGTTTAGCACTCAATTTGCCCTTATGTGACAGTCTTGCCTCCAATTTCATCATGTAACTACATCTCTCAGGTAAACTATTTGTTTATTTCAGGAGTAAGTGGTTGTCAGTATACATGAGACAATTGCTACATTGCCTCAGGATGCCCATGTCTATGCCCATCCATGATAGCAGGCTCTTACTGTATGTTTTATTAGGAAAGGGAATGGGTTAATTTGACAGGACTGTACTGGTAGTGCTGAGACTACAAGAGGGACCTATACTTTTTGTAGGCTAAGGCTGATCAATAAGGCAATGCTGCTCAATGTGCAGCTGAGTTGCTGCTGGAGTAGCAGAAAAGCTTGGAAGGGTTTCACTGACAGCTATTTAGAGAAAATGAGCTTCTAGGCTTTTGCATCAATACAGGGCACTGCTAACTGCTGCTGTGAGAAGAGCAGCACCACTCAAACACAAGGCTTAAATATGAGCAAAGAGAAACAAGTTTTAAGCTAACTACCAGTAAGAAAAGCACACAATATGCCTTCTACCAGCAATCCCCAACTCAGGCAGGATAGTACAGCACACTTCTGCCACAAGGGTGCAGAAAAGCACCTTCTTAATGTATAATAGCTGGTTTGGAGCCCAAGTGTAACAAGACCACAAAAACTACCTACAACAGCCCTACAATTAATATATACAATGTAATACAGTGCAAGTAACTACTTAAAGCAGCAGCAGACAGTACATTTTTTTTAAACTGCTACAGTCACAGTATATAAGAGAAGTGCAAAAAATACTTGCACCCTTTTGTGTGCTTCCCAGCTCAGAAAGACCAAGAAAACGCCTACTGCCACTAGATGAATAATCCCAGTCCTCCTAATATAAAAGCACAGTAAAGGAGTGTCCACAAACAAACTTAAATGATACAAAATGCTACCACCAAAAAACTTAAAGATATGGATATAGCAGTGTACTTTAAACAGCTTTTAAAAGTGTGATTATTCAATAAAAGTACTTCCCTTTGTATAAATGAGCCAGGAGCCACTCAACTGTGCAGAATTTATAGAGACACTGAAAAGAAGATAAGCTGAATAATAAGACCTCCAGCCAATAAAACTGAATGCAGAAAACTCAAGTGTTTCCTCAACCTAAATAGACCAGGCTACCTCCCAGTGCACTAGATGGAAAATCCACTGACCTCTTGATGCAAAAACAAGTACTTGCTAAAGTGTAAAAATATAGTACTTTATCCAACAGCTGTGTAGATAATGAATTCAGAGCATGTAAATCAGTAGTACAGGCAACGAGAGGCAAAATGCACTTTTTCAATATAAGCATAAGGAAAGGCAAATAAACAGTTCAAGATATCAACAGTGTAGCAAGGGAGAAGCTTATTAAGTTCAATTTACAGAAAGGGTGTGCAGCGTAAAATCACCAGGTTTAAAAAGCAAATCAATGAAGGGAAGTGCGGGCGGGAAAAGCTAGCAGGGAATCACCAGCAGTGCTTTTAGTTTATGCAGACTTGAGATCTTATGTTGATTTTTCTGAAACTGCTCTGGAATGGAAGGATATGTGTAGGCTGCTAGAAGTGTGACATTCCAGACCACAAAGATAAATGAGATAATAGCAGTTTTTGGTGTAATATAAGTACATGCCAGTATAATCCTCCACCCTTGCCAGTATCCCCTTACTAAAATAAATCTACCACTATTGTCTTTTTTCCATTGGAACCCCCTCTAGTAGTTAGTATAATTACTCCTCTTTTCCTTTGTTCCAGATATTCATCCTGAAATCCATTCTTGTTCAAATTAACATGCTCATTTCTTTCCAGATGTGTCTCCTGCAACACTGTTATTTGCAGTCCACATTTCTTAATATAAAAGTCAGTACTCTTTCCTTTTTGTTTATACCTGTAAGGCCACTTACTTTTGAAGATAATAGGGATAGTATATCCAGTATAATAAAAAGCTCTTGCTCCCAGCTACTATAAATGTCACTCTTTATGAATGTGTATTTCCAACTTCCATGTTACATGCACAACACTAATGTTTGGCAAGTTGATCTTTTTCCAATTATTTCTCTTCCTCTCCATCTGAACCTGTGTCATATTTTTCAAGATTTTTTGTTTTAATGAAAACCCTCAAACAAAATAATACATATATTTTCAAAATACCCCATCCTCTATTAACTTAGAACAATCATACAAAACTATGGACGTCTCCAAAAAAAATGAAATTTAACCCACCAGATTGGAATAACTGCCCCAAACTGACATCTGCACACACAGGTATTACCTAGCCTGAAATGAAAGTTACCCATGCTAAAGCATATGCTACAGTCTGTGTTACCACATACAGTGATTGCTGTCTGTCCTTTTGTTATCTCTATTCCCCTCCCAAATATGAAAAATACCTTGTATGTTTTCAGAAAATATTAACTTTTAGCCCTATGAAAAAGTGATCTGGCTATCTTTAAATAAAGCTAAATCATACATTGTTCTATTAAATGGAATACAGTATTAAAGCTGCTTGACAGGCTGCTATCTCTTATTAATGTCCCATAATTTCAAACTTAATCTTTTACTGAACTGCTTGCTATTGTAATTTTAAATGTCACATTTCTCATAGCAACAAATGCTCAGAACTCTCAGGATTAATTGCTTGCACCTGCAGGTAGCTTGTCTCATTGGAGAAGCAGTCAGCAAAGAATCTTTGCAAATTTTGCTCAAAACAGAATGAACATTTGCCTTCAGCTGCAGACGTCTTGACTCCCACTTAATATTTGCTAATGGAAAAATAATGTAAGTTATGTACTCACCATAACTATGCATCCGTGTCGTCCATTTTTATTCTTCCTCAACAAATAAGTCTGTCATCCAACCTCAGATATGACTCGGATGTTTCATTTAGATTCTTGGATCTGACTTTCAAGCTCCTTCCTTTACCCATAATGCCCCTCACTGCTACATTACTTCAGATCAGGTTTGCTGCCACTAAACATGCCTTAAGGCATAACTAATCATAATAACAGTAATAATAAGACTGGAAACAGTGATTCCAATACACCTTATCAGGTCACTCCCAAAGGATAAGAATAGGGGGAAGGAGGGTGGGAAGTTGAGGAAGAATGAAAATGGACAACACAGATGCATACTTATGGTGAGTACATAACTTAAATATCTTTTGCTTCCATTTTCATTCATTCCTCAATGAATGGGACAGAGTCCTCAGGTACGATAACCTTGTGTGGCCCTCATGGAAGGATATTTCAGGGAACCGCAGAACCAAAAGCAGGCCTGTTCCTGAAGATGATATCCAACTTGTAGTGAGCAATAAAACTATAGTAATTGGACCAAGTGGCTGCAGCACAAATATCATCAATGGAAGTCCTGTCCCTGAAAGCAGATGACGTATCCAGGATTTAGCTGAATGAGCTTCTAGGAGTTTGGGTAATGACAATCCTTTTAGATAACAGACAAAGGAAATACAATCTGTAATCCATTTGGCTAAGTTAACTTTGGGTAGTGGTTTTCCCAACTTGTTTTTGGCAAAGAAAACAAACAGCTGATCAGTTTCTCTGAAGTCTTTTGTTCTATGTTGGTAAAAACAAAGTTGTCTACATACATCTAAAATATGTAGCATGTATTCTCCCTTATTGTCAAAACTTGGAAAGAAGATTGATACATTGATTACTTGATGTATATTTAACTCACAGACAACTTTTGGCAAAAACAAAGGGTTTCTAGCCAAAGTCATGCTGTCTTTGTGAAAAATCAAATAAGATGGTTTTGAAGAGAATGCTTTTATTCAGAAATCAGCCTCACAGATGTAATAGCAACAAGAAAAAGATAAATTTTAGACCTGACTTAGCAGAAGGCTGAAAAGGGGAGTGAATTAAAGTGTATAATAGAACATTAAGATCCCAAGGTGGAGTAGGGTCCTTTATTGGAGTCTAAGCAGCAGTGTACTCTTAAGAAATGTCTTTCATATTTTAGAAGAGGCTAGCGGAAAGGTGCTATGTCCTATGTGGTAATTAGAGATGGCTGTAAGCTGAACTTTTATGGCAGAGAAACTGGCACCACCTTGAAAGACTGAAGAAAGAAATTTTAACACAACAGGAACTGGAGCATTAAAAGGATCTATCCTTTTCTGTTCTGCCCAAAAGGAAAATCTTTTCCATTTACTCCTATAAATTTCTACTGTAGAAAGTTTCTGGGATAAAAATAAGATTTGGTAAAGCAGAGAAGAAAGCCTGGACTATCTAGCCATCATTGGAACTGGAGAAACCATTTGATCAATTTGAGGCCTTGAATGACCAAATAGATCATCCCTGATGGATGTGACAGTTGATACGGACTGGAGTCCAATGTCCAAGGTGAACATAGGAGATGAGACCATAGGAATGAGTACCATATCTGCCAAGGCCAGAAAGGGGAAATGAGGATTACCTTGCTCTTCAACCGTTGTGCTTTCTGGAGAAATTTGGGTATTGATAGGAGGGGAGGATAAGCATACAGGAGACTGGAGGGCCAAGCATGGACTAGAGCATCTCTTGGTGACTCCCCCAAGGGGGAATTAGGGCAAAGAACCTGCTGCACTTGTTGCTGAAGGGAAAGGCAAAAAGGTCACAGGAAAGTTGACCCCACTGAAAAAAATCATTTTGACACTGCATGATTCGGAGCCTACTCGTTCAGTATCATCATGATCCTGCTAAGCTTGTTGGCTAAAATGTTGGATTTCTGCAGTATGTACATTGCTACAAGAAAGCAGTTGGAAGAGATTGCCTGTTGCCAGACTCTCATTGCTTCTCACTAAAGGGGGTAAGATATGGTTCCCCTGTTTTTTGATGTACCAAACCACTGACATATTGTCTGTCTGGGTAGCAATTGTTCCTAGGGGAACTGAGTTTTGAAAGGCCTGCCTGCAATGATAATAGGACCGCTCTCATCTCTAAAATACTGATATGCAAATTGGATTCTTCTGGGAACCACATGCCTTGAACAGTCTGTTCCAAGAAATGTCCCCACTACCCTTACTGGGAGGTGTCCATGGTCAACATGACCTTCAGGGGCGGAAGGATAAAGGGATGTCCCTGATAAACCTCATTGGACTGAATCCACCAAAGTAGGGAGTCTTTGCAGGCTTGCAAAATTTTTGTAGGATGTTTCAAAGGGTGCCTAAGCATAGACCATTGTGGTCCATTGAAGAATTCTCAAGTAAAGGCAAGCTGCAGGTAACAGGGTGATCACTGTAACCATCGAACCTAAAGCTTAAAGAACCAAAACAATTTGCAAGGGGGTCCATGGGACGATTTACTGGAATTCAAAGAATTTTGTTGGCAACTACAACTAAATGCTCATGTGTCACCAGGTTTAAATGTATGTGTTAGTATAGGTAGTTATTTAAAACTACATTCTTATGTAATTTAGAAAAGGAAGAGGCTTTGAGGGGAGTTCTTTTAAGGTTTGTTATTCATTTGAATAATTGAATAACTTTTTAATTAGTATTGTTTTTTATTGGATATGGCATGTCATGTGTTTTCTCATTGTTATTATTTATATTACTTTTTTGGATTTTAAAATTGTTCTGAAGAAGTCAATTGTTCTAAGCAGACGAAAGCGCTAAATAAAAGTTTTTTCTGGTGGATTTGGTATCCTGTTCGTGTTTGGTGATTCACCTGGACCTGTGTATATTTTGTTGGTTTACTGGTTCTTAGTTATTTTAAAGAACCAATCTTGCTGGAGGACAAGGATGGTCAAGAATTGGTCTGACATGCAATCTTAGGGTATGAACTCTAGTTTGGGTTAAGAATGCAAACTGAATGACAGTATTCAGGTGAGCTCCTATAAACTCCAAGACTTGAACTGCTTGAAGATGGGACTTTGAGAGATTGATTGTGATCCCTAGGAATGGACATAACTGGAGTAAGTAATCTCTGGCCATCTCCCGGAGATGTGTGGTTGGTGCAGAAAGCATCCAGTCATCTAAAGGAAACACTTTGAATCCGTGCAGTCTGAGATGAGCTGCTACCACTCACCTGTTTATTTTGATGACAGTATCCATCTTGAAGATCTATAGAGCAAATTCAGCCATCCTTCTGTATAAGAGGCAGAATGGACTGGCTTGTGACCATACAGAACTTGGAGTTCTTCACAAACTGATTTAGATGACTGAGATCCAGAATAGGTCTCAGGTCTCCTGTTTTCTCTGGCACTAAAATAACTTTGAGTAAATTCTGAATCCCAATTGGTCTGGTGGGACCACTTGGATAACTCTTTTTCTAGCAGCTTTTGAACATTTAGAGCTGCCAACTCCTGCTGATTGGGTGGAACATCAGGGAGGCATCTCTTTTGTGAAGGACTTTGTGAAAAGGGAATGTAAAATGGAATATCTCCTGGATATAATCCTTTTCACCCAATAATCTTTTGTGATGTGCTATCCAGGTGTTTAGGTGCAAAGATAAGCACCCCTTCCCCTGACTCCCTCCAGAGAAGAACAGTTGGGCAACCTTTCACGAGCTATGAAAAGGCCTGTTGGAGAAAGATTTTCAAGAGTCTCAGTTTTGCAAACCCCCTATGCCATGAGGATGGCATCTTCCATTGTTATTTCCCCCTCTAACTCTGGGTGAAAAATCCCCACATGAATCTTGAAAAGGTCCTTGAGATTTTCAGAACCACATTTTATTGCCGTCACACTGATCCGTGGAAAAAGGTCTCAGAGGGGTAGAAAAATGGATTCCAACAGCAGACAAGATCTTTCCATCTTCCTCACTGCAGGAAAGTGTGTATTTAACTGTGGGCCCAAACAGGGAAGATCCATCAAAGGGACTATTGATGAATGAAGATTTAAAGTGCTCCACAAAATCACATAATCTCTTCCAGGCATTTCTCCTTATGGTTATGCCTGAACCAGCAGCCTGTGAGGAGCCTTCAGCTGCATGAGAAATTAACTTCATAAATGCATTCGATATTGATTTGTAAGGTGGCCAGTTGTGAGGAATATGTGTTCTCTTCTTCTGCCAACATGGACCCCAGGGTAGACATAGAGAGTTCTTTTATCAAGTCCTTCTGTAATATATTAAAGTATGCCAGTTAGTTAAGCAACCTCAAGGGAAAGGTTGCCGAAACATAAATGTGTTTTCCATATCTGTCCAACACCCTAGACTCTTTATTAGGAGGATGGATTGTGGAACTCTGTTTAACGAGTTCCTTTTTAGTGGCTGCCACAACAACCATAGCATCCACAGGTATTCTCTTACTCCAAAACCACCTATCTTTTCAGGCTCCAAGGATCTTGTCTGGTCAACAGAGGATAGGCACTGCAGTGTCTGATTCCTTCTAAGCCCGGCAGAAGATAAGGTCTATAAGGTCATTAGCTGGGGGGGGGGGACCCAAGGCATAAATTGTTCAGACTTGAAGGCTTCTAGGAAGGACCAGCCATCTTTTTTGACACAGAATCTCTAAAATGTCTCTGAAGGAGACATCTTCAGGTAGTGGCATCAGTGACCCTTCCCCCTCATCAAAATCAGTATCCTTGGTCAAAGTTTCCTGAAGGGAATCTATGTGCTTCCTCTTACACAGTATCTTCTGAGGAACTTCTTCAGTGGGATGCTCTGGAGAGGTATCAAAAGAAAGAGGAAGTTCCTGAGTAGGAACTGCCTGGAATCTCTTACAGGCTGTCCCTGTCGAGTAAGATGATGAGGCTTAAAGGTCAAATCCAATGGAGGATATATACAGGATCCAGGGATGGGAGAGTAGAAGATGCCTGTGGATGGGCAAAGGCCTTATTAACTGCCTCGGATGCAAAGGGATCTGATTAATTAGAAACCAACCTCACCAAAGCTGAATCTCCTGGCTTAGCTGATTCTCTACCCCTCCCAGATCTCCTCTCCAAGGAGGGAGTCGAAGCAGAGTTGTTCAGAGCCAAGGCTCCAAGGGGAAGCAATGTCTCTGAGAGCCTCAGAGTTGAAGTCATACCCCCAAAAAAGACACCAATGCTTCAGCTCCAAGACTTGCCCTGCTCAGTGAGGATCTGCACTGAATGGGTCAGGGTAACCATCAGATCCAAAGAAGAAGGTGGTATCTTCAGATCCAACACTTTGACTCTCAGTGCTCACAGATCAGATGGCTCCAAATCTACAACTCAGATCAGAGAAGGATTCACAATCAGGTGCAAAGACGGTCGAAGGCTCACAGATCTGATGGGTGATGGAGCCAGTAGAACCCCCATCTGTATCTGTGTTCTAAGGAACTTTCTCATCATCCTGTCCACATCTGCCTCAGAAAGATTTCAGGAGGACCTAGTTAAGGAAGAGGTGGAGGGAGGACAAGATGACTTTCTATGAGTCTGCTGTAAAAAGGGAATTCTGAGCCTACGAGACATCAGCTACGGAGAGAATCAAGGACTCTGGATCTGTGGAAATTTAGAAACTAAGACTGCCAGATCTGATGGAGTCAGATCCAGCACTTTTTAAACTTTAGTAGGTGGCTGAGAGATTGGAGTGGATGAAGCTCCTATGCCACTGGTCTCCAAAGATTTTTGCTTTATGGAAGGGGAGGTCATGCCCCTGAATTTGAAGCTGTAGAAGAAGAAGCAGGCAAAAGCCCCTTAAGGACTAACTTACTATGTCTCTCACTGATGGCCACATAATTAAATCCAACACAGATTTCACAAGGTACTTCTAAATGGAAAAGGCCTAAAAATGAAGGCTCAGTGTCTTATTGACACTTATTATGGGCTTATTGAGCCCATGAAGGCTCAGTGTCTCTCTAGTAAGTGTTTTACAACTGTAAATGCCTATTTATGTTGAATTGTATTAGACATTTTACAACTGTATATGTTTATGTTGAATTTCAAGCCTGTACTCCAATCTGCTTACTTTCACTATCAGACTATTTACCCCACTCATAGGACCAAAAACTGGGACTGGGTTAGCCCCGCTCCGCTTTGCCCTCGCTACGCTCGGGCTCACTTCGCTCCCCTCCCTGCCCCCTTATCCCACCCGCCCCCACTGTGTCTACATTTATAGCCACTAGGCCACACCCCTACTTCCTCTCCAACCTACACAACTTCCTTTCCAATTTCCTCCCCCCCACCACTTTACTGTTTAACCACTACTATTCCTCTGAAGCACATTGACCCCACCCATTGATGACATATAACATGTCTATAAATAATTATAAACTCCTTCCTCTTATCTTACCACTCTTAATTCTGCCATACTTTCTTACTAGCTATGAAAATCTCACATTCATAGGTTTCTCTTATCCAAAATGCCAAACCAAGACCCCCTACCTCCACTGACTGTGAACTTGCCCACTACTACACTACCCCAAAAATTATAAATTCCAACCACTTGCTTCTAAAACCACTCCAATCAACACCAAAATTCAAATATGAACTAAAACTACTATTCAAAGTTATTAGACTACTAGCGTATCTAAGAAAAACATAACCAAAGATGGGGACATCCATCCTAATCCAGGCCCAACCTTAACTCAAAATCCTACCAGCCCACCACTCTCCCACCGACTGGTCAACTCCCTCCTAATATGCCACTTAAACATTAGAAGCCTAAACAATAAGATACATAGCCTGCATGCTGTACTAGCCACATACCTCCCCAACATAATGTATCTATCTGAAACATGGCTCCGGCCATCAACCAAAGACAATGAGATCCTGCCTCCTGGTTACAATATACTTAGGGCAGATAGAGTAATAAGAGGAGGTGGAATAGCCGTCTTATATAATAGCACACTTAACATCATAACTAACCCTATACAACCACCCCAGGTCTCTAACGCTGAAATACTAGCTCTAAAAATTCTACTAAATAATCATAAGGGCATTAACCTAATTGTCACCTATATTTCCCCTGGGAACAATGTAGAAACACTAGAGGTCATTCTACATTGGATAGCCAACAACTACCCTCAAGAAACCATTGTCCTGGGCGATGTTAATATTGACTGGAACCAATGCACAGCACAGACCAACCCCATCCCTGTTAACCTACATGGATTCTCTCAGATAATATCATCTACCACACGTACAGGTAACAATAACCAAAAAGAGAGTATACTAGACTGGATACTCACCAACAGTCATCCCCAGAACTATATGTCTGGAACTCTCCCTAATGATCTTAGTGATCACCTGCTCACATACATCATGAAAGACAAAATTAATTGTACAAGCTTACCTATTTATAGGTCTATCAGATCCAAGAAACACTTTGACCCAACTAAATTTCAACTTGAACTCAAATCATGTAACTGGACAAAACTAAAGTTCCTTCCCCTTGATGAGGCAGTGTCATCATTTAACAATTCATTCCTTACTATACTTGACTAGCATGCCCCTAAACGCTCAATAAGAATTAAAACTCAACTAGCACCCTGGCTAACAACAGACACCAAAACCAAAATAACAACTAGAGACAAAGCGTGGGATAAATGGCACTACCAAACTACCCCTAGATCGTATCAAATTCCAACAACTTAGAAATGAGACTAAAAAAGCCATCATACTAGATAAGAAAAATTACTTCTACAATCTGCAACATAAACATCAGAATAACCCTCAAAAGTACTAGGCAGGCATAAATAAACTTCTCCAACCAGGCAAATCCACTACTCTGACCCCAGGAACATTATCTGACAAGAGGCAAGAAGATATAGCCAATTCATTCAATACTTTCTTCACAGAAACCATCCAGTCATTAGCTAACCAACTTTCTCCTCCCCACACTTCTATAAACACTATACCCGACTCACCACTCTCTTTTAACTTCCAGCCAGTGTCCACATCCTTTATCAGATCCTTTTTGAAAAAACTGAAGCCAACCACCCTTTCAGCCGATCTTCTGCTGGCTGAATACCTGCAAATTGCTGCAGATGTCGTAGCCTACCCTATCTCAATCCTAATTAACAGAACCATAACCGAGGCCTCAATCCCCTCAATTTGGAAAATATCCTATGTTATTCCACTCCACAAAGGAGGTTCATCCACAGAACTATCCAACTATAGACCTATAGCCATACTATCACCACTTGCTAAAATTATGGAAAAGTGCATGCACAACCAACTAATGCTCTATCTAAACCAAAATAAACTACTCACAGACTCTCAACATGGATTCAGACCCCATCATAGTACAACCACTGCCCTCCTCTCTTTTACTGAAAACATTAATCTTAACCGGAATAATAAAAAAATACCCTCCGCTCTCTTCCTGGACCTATCGAAAGCCTTCGATATGGTAAACCATCAGTTACTTCTATATACTTTAAAAACCCTGTATCTAGATACTCCAGCCCTTGACTGGTTTCAAGCTTATCTCACTGGGAGACAACAAGCAGTAATGTGGCAAAACAAGCTCTCCTGCCTACTACCAAATACCATAGGAGTTCCTCAAGGTTCCATATTAGGACCTCTCCTCTTTTCAGTCTTCATAAACGACATCCAAACAGTCATCCCTGAAGCCACCTGCATTCAATATGCAGATGACTCGACTATAATATGTTCCAATGCCTCTCTTGCAAATCTACTAACTACCACCCAACATAGCTTCACCAAACTGGCTTGCCAACCATCTCCTGATCTTAAATCCAAACAAAACCAAGTTAATTCTCTTCTACCCAACCAATAGATCTCCGACTGAAAACTTCACTATAAAATCCAATAATGGGACCATCATCTCCCCAGACACCTATACAACGCTATTAGGAGTAAACATTGACAATAAACTCAGATTTGATATACATATCAACCAAGCCATTAAGTCAGTCAACAAGAAACTTGGGACCCTATATAGAATTAAAGCCTCCCTTACCCCGAATGCCAGGGCAGCCACAGCCCGTTCACACCTTCTCTCTACCCTACTATATGCCTCTCCTGTCCTCACTCACCTTAACAAATCTGATCTGGCCAAGCTCTCATCCTGCTATAATCACATTGCCAGGTTCGTTACAGGCCTACCCTACAGAACACGCCACTGTACTAACCTGAAAAAGCTTGGATGGATAGAATTCCCACACCTTCTTCACCAGTCCCAACTCATAGAGGCCTTCAAAATCCTTAAACAACCTGAGAATACCCCAGCACTAAAAAACTTAATGACTCCCTACTCCAATCTAAGCTGCCTTCGCTCAGCAAACAGACTCCTTGTCCAAACAACTAAATCTCTCAACCTAGGTGGTGACGCTATTTGCCAACACCACTGGTAAAATATGGAACTCTCTCCCAAATAACATCACGCTTGCAACTTCTCTAAGTCAATTCAAAAATAGTCTAAAACTCCACTTCAAGTCACACTGGCTATGTCCTTGCTCAAACCTAGACTAGCTCTGTGCCATTAACTAAAACATAAACAACTAGCTAAGATGATAAGTACTTTGTATACTGTGATAAAGAAATATGTATCCTGTCTAACTCTATGTCATTATACTGCCTACCGTCCTTGCTAATATGTTATTAATGTTACATTTGTAGTAATCTCAGAAATAGTAATGGCAGTCTTGTACTTGTATGTAAATAGCCTATGTTTTTGTTAAGTTCTTTCAGCTCATTTACTGTACCTAATTATCAATGTAACTCTGTTGGAGCTTTTCTCCCCGGGCCTTCGCTGAAAAAGGACATGTATCCAGTCGGACCATCCTGGTTAACAAATGTAAAATAAATAAATAAATAAATGCACTTCCTGTGGGCATCAGAATTAGGTATCTTATGCCCAAAGGAAGTCCACTTTTTAACTCAGTAGGCTTATCAGCCATACCAGTGCTAAACAATATACAACAAACAAGATACCAATATCTATCTATCTATCTATATATATATATATATATATATATATATATATATATATATATATATATTTTTTTTTAATTTATTTATTTTTTTAAGACAGATAGAAAGAAGGTTGTACCAATAATGGTAAAAAAAAAAACTACCTTAGTTAAAGGAAAGGTCAATACCAACTATGGTAACAAAAAAACCTTTAAAAGGTAGAATAAAAGGCTAGAAAGACTACCAAAAGATGTAAAGAGAGAAAGGGTTCTAAAGAAGTGACATCTTAAAGTCAAAAGGAGATAAATTCACTTTTTCTACTCACAAACCCTAATAAATGTAACTAAGACCTCTAGAGAACACAATCATGACCAAATCATAAGAGCAGTAAATGAGATCTAAGGTAATATAGCAGTGAGGAGCATTACAGGTAAAGGGAGGTGCTCAAGAGTCAGATCCAAGAATCTAAAAGAAATGAGGTCAAATCCGAGACCCATTCTTTGAGAAATGAATGAAAATGACAATATTGGATCAAACTACTATCCTTGCAGATGAAAGAAACTTGTCATGTTTCATGACTTTCATAATTTTATATTATTTTCAAGCCTACTTGCTTACAAGAAACACTTATCTTTAGCTTAAGCGAAAGGCAATAATTTAGACATTCACCCTTGTAAAGATAAGTGAAAATATTTTAATTCTACATGTAATATAATCAGTGCACTTTTACCCTCCACCTCCACTCCAGCAGCCCAAGATAACAGCATATTAACATTAAATTTGCTTGTATGTCCTTTCTTCTCTTGTTATACCATACAGCCTATATTTCCTACAACTAAAAAGTACTTATTTACTTTATTATCTTTAAAACATACAGCAGTCACTGAAGAAACTCCCCCATATTTAAAATAACCCTGACTACACACTATACAAAACTGAGTCACTATATCTAATATGCAGTTTATATCATGAAATGTTTTAAACAAATACTTATAAGAACAAAAATTGTTTTACTTTTAGTTACCTTTTTCACTTTTAGTGTCCTTCTAAACATTAATAACATAAAGTAGGGTAGGTTCTTTACAGTCCACAACTAGTTTAACAAAGTTAACTAAAGTCCAGTCTTTCTCAGCCTTTTTTTCTGGCAAAGCCATATTTCACAAATGTGATTGATGCTTCATAGTTTCCTATTTATTCACTAATTTCTGTGTTGCTGTTCTTCCTGTTCATCTCCATCTCCCAACACCAGTCTCTAGTTCAAGTCCATGGTACCCCTGTTTCTTGTAGTCAATCCCTATGCTTTTTTCTATCTCTCAAGCATTTTCACTGGAAAAGTCTCTCTATGAAATTTATTGTTAGAAAAAAATGAGAAGCAGATTGCCCTTCTGTTTGCTGGTTCACTTTTTTGGATAAACGTTTTTATTTCCTCTTTAGCCTGTCCTGCATAAAAAAAATGTCTTTGATCCACCAGAAAAAAATTCTGAAGACAGCTAGATACAACAACTTGAACCTCACACCTGCCTCTCAAAATTCCCTGATTGCTGGGATACATTTGTTTCTCTACTGTATAAGTGAATAATCATTTTCCACAAACACTCTACTGTCTTCAATTTTTAATAATTTTCCCTTCTGTCACAGTTTTATCAGGATCAACTCTTTCTGCTAATATGATTGCATCTTTACTAATACAGGTCTTGGCTGCCTTTTCATGGACAGGTTTTGAGCATACCCTCAGTGAACCTTTTCAATTAACACATCCTGCTTTGCAGTACCAGTCCAAGTGCTTATTTCTGCTTTCATAAAATTAGTACAGCGTGTTCCTTCCAGTTTCTCTGGTACAGCAGAAAATCTCAGGTTTTCTCTGCCCACCCTATCTTCTAACGCTACCATTTTTTGAAAGAGCTCTTCTAGAGAAGTCTCATATTCAGCTAGACTTTTTTTCATTTCAACCTCTGATTTTTGCAGTTTTATCAGTTTATCTTAACAGTTAAAGCTTCTTCTATTACTTTTCAGACTTTTATTATTTGAGTTGACACACTCCTTCAGTGTTTCATTTATTCAAATCACCTCTGAGTACAGTTGATTTCATTTTTCCTCTAAATTACTGGAAGCCATCTCATGTACCAAATGTGAAGTTTGAACTATTTTTTGGTAAAAAGCTGCAGGATTCTTCACAGCCAATATTTTCTCGTCACTTTTTCTGGTTGGACTTCTTACAGGTTCTCTAAATTTCTTCTTTGCTGACATCCTGGCAGTGTACTGCACTTAGTGTAAGATGTTGCACAGGTTCAAATGGATATAACAAGAAATGATTGTATAAAAGATCAACCTACTAAACATTAGTGTATGCATGTAACTCAAAAACTGAAACTAGACATTTTTAAAAAGCTATTATACATAACAGGTGAGAATAATAACTTATCATAATGACAACACTTTCCATATTATTTTTGAATGTGAATTGTCTCACAGGTATATATAAAAAAGAAAGAGTAGTGAACTATATTAAGGAATGTAGAGTGCAAATAGCTATGCTATAGAAGACAAATTTGGAAAGAGTGAAACGTGAATTTGATAAAGAAAAGATTTCAGGATGGTTACTCAGTGGAATATCTGGGACAAAGGATAATGGATTTACTTATATTAATTGCCAAAGGAGACCTAATAGTGACAGAGGAAGAAAAAAGATAATAATGGTAGATTTGTAGTATTAAGAGGCTACTGGAAAGAGAGGAGGATTACTGCTACAATAGAGCTTAAGAAAATTCTGGGAGAAATAATCAACTTACAGCAGGAAATATTACTTATAGGCGGGAACTGAAATTTGATTTGCAATAGTACATATGTATCTGGGGGTTAGAAGGTAAAATATAGCAAAAAACAGCATATTTTTGAAGACATTTATAAAAAATATTAAATATGGAAGAAGTGAATTCAGCCGTAGGAGCTGAGAGAGAATTTACATATTATTCCCCAAGGCACAAAAACTGGGCTAGGCTAGACAGAAGTTGTATTTTATATGAACATGTGTATTTAGTTGAAGGGCAGCCACAGTGGTGCAGCAGTTAACGTTACCACCTCACAGCAAGAGGTTCTCCGGTTCAATTCTCGGCTGGGGTGCCTTCTGTGTGGAGTCTGCATGTCCTCCCTGTGGTCGTGAGGGTTTCCTCCAGGTGCTCCGGTTTCCTCCCACATCCCAAAGACATGCTGTAGATGGATTGGACACTCTAAATTGGCCCTAGGTGTGAGTGTGTGTGTGTGTGTGTGTGTGTGTGTGTGTGTGTGTGTGTGTGTGTGTGTGTGTGTGTGTGTGTGTGTGTGTGTGTGTGTGTGTGCCATCTGTGGAAGGTTGGGTGCTGGGCTGGCAACTCGTCACTGTAAAACTCCACTGCCAGTCGTGAGCGGACAGGTGATCCCCTGTGGCAACCCCTAACTGGGAAAAGACAAAAGAAGAAAAAGATGTGTATTTAGTTGAAAGTTTTGATATGCAAGAATAATAACTGAAATAAAAATTCAATACAATGAAATAAAAAATGAGACACTGGGACCCAACTATCTGTTAAACAATTAATTGATAGAGGAAATTATTCAGGAATTATTAGAAAAGATAGAAATTTCTTCAGAAAATATAGCTAGAGGTGAGATAAAATTAATGTGGAACGTAAAGTAGGTTAGAAATAAAAGAAAAAGATATGGTTAAGAAGTAAAAAGAATTATTTAGAAGGACTGACAAACGTTAAAGTACTTCAGAATAAAGAGAATCTCACATAACAAGAAGAGGTGGGATTGCAGAGTGAGTGCTAAAGAGAAAATAAGAGAGTACCTGGATAATATGCACTAGATTAGAAAGATTGCTGTTAAGCAACTGCTTTTTTTAACTCCAGAGCACAAAAGCTTTTAGCACAATAGCTCAGCAACAGAAAGTAGAAAGGACTGTTGCCAAGCTTAGAGAGCCTGTAACAAGGAAATAACCAGAGATCCTGTACAGGTATTGGAAATATTTCAGAAATGTTATGAAAATCTGTCTAAAAGGCAAAGAAGTGAGGAAATCAAGAAAAAGTACAAGTGGAAATATTTATTGAATAATTAAATATGCTAAGGTTAGAGGTAGATAAATCTCAATTATTAACAGTTAGGATAGGAGGAAATTAGACAAAAATGGTGACGTAGAAGTCTCCAGGAACAGACAGCATTCCTGTGGAAGTTTGGAAACTAGGAGGGAAGAAAGTGATAAAGATTTGGAAGGTATTGTTTAACAGTATTTATAAACAGAAGCACCAACATCCAGGAAGAAAGAGATGGTGGCTGTAATACCTAAAGATAGTAAAGACCCATCAGATCTAGTCTCATATAGGCCCATTTCAATTCTAAACCATGATTACAAAGTGTTTATGTCTATAATGGCTACAAGAATTGTAAAGGTGTTGCCAAAATTTAATAGATATGGATCAATTTGGTTTTGTGTAGGGGAGACAAACATTTGACATTAATAGAACAAAGATGATCCAGAGGGAAGCAGAATGTAAAAAAAATATGTGTCTTTTATTGGTGTGTCTTGATGCACAGAAAGAACTTGACAGAGTAAGCCGGGATTTTATGATTTGTGTTCTCTGATGTAATAATAACAAGGTTAAGTAGGAGGATATATGATGTATTAGAGGCAAAAATATTTGTGTTATATTTAGACCCATTGGCAAAGAAAATAAAGGACTCAGAAATTCAAGGATATAATTTGTATGGCAATCAAGACATGTTGGCTTTATTTGCAGATGATATTTTGTACCTGATAAAACCAGAAAAGGACATTTCAGTGTTGTGGAACATACTGAGCCAGTTTCAAGTCTTTTATGATGCAAAATTAATGAAAATAAAACAAAGGCAATAGATGTAAATTATGTACCCACACAAAAATTGGTTCAGCAATAACCATATTTGTGCAGACTTGGTAAACTGAAGTACTTAGAAGTATGGTTTAGAAGGGATTCTGTCATGGCAGCTAAGGATATGTGGGAAGAGACTAAACAAAAGACAGTGCAAAAACTGAGAAACTGGAAGCTCTATTTTATGGATATGGATAGCAAAATACAAGCAGTGTAAATGTTTTTAGTCCCTTTAGTTTTATACACTGGTCAGGCTTTTTTATCAACAAGAGGAGAAGTTTTGGATAGCAATTAATAATGAGTTGAAGGATTTTCTCTGGGAGGGGAAGAGGGCAAGAATCATGTGGGTTAAGTTGATCCTTCCAACAGAACAAAGTGGCTTGGGATTATCTGATTTGAAGGAATATTTCAGTGCTACAGAGTTCAGACTCCTATACATAATACAAGCAGAAAGCTATAATTCAAAATGGAAAGTGATGGTGATGAAACAGAGGGGAAGCTCAATAAATAATGAGAGACTATGATTTTGGATGCATATCCTTAAGGAGAATAACAATAGCCATACAGAATATTATATTCATAAAGTAGCAAAAAGCTTTTTAAGAGCTAAGCCAACACATGAATGGAGAAAGAAGATGCCTCCAATAGGGATGACTGAAATTAAGGGTACACAGAACAGGCAAGAGGGGACTAGGGTTTGCTGGGGAGGGATGACAAAAGGACCAAGATTTGGGAGCAGGTGACTGGAGGGGTAATGGTGTGGGGGACGTGCAGGAGTCCATCTGGAGTCTAGACTGTGGGCTGGAGGCTGTCTTCCTTGTCATGGACTGATGCTGGGGTGTGGGCAGAGAGAAGTGAGTGGGAGAATCTTGGGTGGTAGACTGGCAGTGGTGGAATTTTGGTTCGATCTGGAGTGAAAGTTGCTGTTGAGGAGGAAATATTTAGTGGGGCATGTAGAATGTTGCATGATGGCTGTAGGGGTCAGTCGGAGAAGGTTGGGAAGAGAGACTGGATGGGTAGTTCACAAGGAGGCAGTAAGGGGATATGTGTGTGGCTCCCTGATATGTAGCAGAGTTAGTAGGATTTGTGAAGTTTACTTGGAAGTATTTGTGTAGGTATATTTGTATTCCAAGCAGGCTCAAAGGAATTTTTCCTCAGGTGGATTGCAGGTGTTGGGGGGTGTAGTGGGGAGGAGAGAGGTAGTTGGGAGCATATTTTTTGGGAGTGCAGTGGACTGACAGACTTCAAAGGTTCCCCGTGGACTGCTCTGTCAGGGGTGCTGGGTGAATGGATTGGTGTAGCTGGGGAAATATTTTTTTTTGCTTTGTGATACAAGATCTGAGTTGCCTAGACATTGTGAGGCCTTGGTGAGTTTCCCTCTGGTGGCTGCCTAGGGGGCAATTACTAGGGAGTGGAGGTTGGTGTCTAGGCTGACCATATTAGAAGGAGTGAATATAGTAATAGAGATGGAGGAGCTGGAGGAGGGGTCTTTGGAAAGGGGTTGGAACCAATTACATGCAGAGGGATGGGAGTTGTGAGAACAAGGCATGCAGAGTGTTATTTTGAAGGAGGAAGACAGGAAATGAATGAAATATGTAATGTTCGATTGACAATGACTGTTTAGAGGATTATGTCTGAATATAGTGTTTGCAACTGAAAATATGTTAATACAGTTTGTTTTCATTTATATACTTGTGATGCCTATGTGATAAGTGATAATTCAAAAAAGATGTTTTTTGTTTAAAAAAATTGTATTTGAGTTATTCAAAACTCTTCATTAATTCCAAAAAAAATGTCATGTTGTTGTCCATCCTTCTTAAACTTCCTTTTTAAAGCAAATTACTATGAATGAATGGTAACGATAATAATCCCACCCCCAATATTACCAAACAAAAATACCTAGGCCTACATCTTGATCCATCCCTAAACTTCAACATATATACAGGACAGTAAAGTGCCATCACAACTTAAACTTTGCTACAGGATTTTAATTCAACTCATGGGACAGCCATTGCTAGAAATGTCCTGATTCCAAAACTTGAATATGGCTTCCCAATTCTATGTCTCCATTCTTCATGCAATATTCACAAACTTCAAACAATTGAACATAAAACTGGCAGATTTGCACTCCCAGCAGACCAATATATACATCACTATCTTGTTTTACAAAAATTCAAATGGCTGCCTATCCACAAACCATGCCACTCTCCTTCTTGTCTCCCTACTTTTCAGAATTCCAAATTTAGGTTAGTGCTCACATTTGAGCCGTAAGCCATCCACTAGGGAAACAAATTATTCTCAATTATATACAAAAGAAGATAGTATCATCTTAATGAGACACCCCCCCCTTTCAAAATTCTTATTGGCAAAATAGCCTTCTCAAAGACTGGTGCTGCCACTTGGAACCATCTGCCTACTAATGCAAAAAATCTCAAATCCTTCTTAAAATTCAAAAAGGCTTTAAAGGAAACTTGCAAAAGGAGGATGAGTGCTCTTTCAGACTGGCTGGCATATTAAATTTTTCCAGCTGAGCAAAGGGAAAACTGTTAATATTCTTGTGCACTCATGAAATTCCAGGTTATGTAAAACCATAAGTCCAATTCAGCCTATACTAAATTTCTGCTCACCTCTGTATGTAAAGATATCTGAAGTCTTAGAAATACATAATATCAGTTAGGTCCCTCTTGGACAGGTGCAATAGGTGCTGATTTTAGTGTCTGCTTGATACCCTTGGGAACATGGGTTGAACTTGGCTAGGCTTGTAAAGGCCCTGGGGGCCATTAGCCTAGTAACCTCCTATGATGCTATGAATATGGCTTGTGACTGTTGTTTTTGTTACGTATGTTTGCTCTTGGGCAAAGGCTGAAAAGTTGAAAAGGGTCAGTAGACCAGCTCACCCACTCAGTTATCAAAATAAAAAAATATGCTTCACCTTTAATAATCTAGCCATCCAATGCTGTCAGATCACATTCAGTTCCTATAGCCACACCATGAACAGCCAATTTCACCCATGTGTTTATTATGCAAGTAGGGAACAGAAGTAAAAATTTCACCTTGGGTCTTTCTGGAACAGAGGCTACTAGCCTAACTGGGCTAATCCAGTCAAAAAATAAATAAATAAAAGATAGCTTGTCAGGCCCTTCTTCCATATCACATAGACGCAGAGACAGATGCACGCACTCATACAGATACACACACACACACACACACACACACACACACACACACACACACACACACACACACACACACACACACACACACACACATACACACACACACACACACACACACACACACACACACACACACACACACACACACACACACACACACACGTGGAGAATTTGTAGCTAAGTACAATTCAACCATTATTTGATTCAAGCATTTGCTTTGTTAATGGTGTCAGTCTATTGGGATCCAGTTTATGATGGTCTGGAAAAGCATGGTAAATGGCTCTTCTTGCTTTATTGGGAATAGGCTGCATGTGTCCTTCTATGGCTTTTGTATACTCGCAAAAAATTGTTCCACCTCCACAGTGGCTTTTTTAGGCAAAGTGAAATTACAATACAACACAAACTGACAAATTCCAATGCTACCAGATATCAGGATGTCTCTTTTCTACACAAAAAGCCTCAGAGGCAAAATATCCAACATGGAAACCTTTTTGTTACCTGGAGGACATACATCTCAACATAGTCACTGAAACTCAGTCGCAATCTATGTAAAGTACTCCTTCTATCCTATTTCACTCCCTACCAGTCAATCAGAATCTCCAGTAGTGATTAGGACATATTTGTATTTGCCTGAAGTCTCATACCTATGCATATTATCCCAAATTACCTGAAAATTGATTTAATGCAGGTCCAAATCACTCTCAACAAAACACATTTCTACTTTGTGAGTAAGTAAAGGTCCCCTCTGTGTTCACATGGTAACATATCAAATACTTAAACATAATTCCCCCTGCTGAAAGATAAACCAAATACCTTTTTATTTATCAGATGTTCCTCATATGCATTCAACAATTGTTATACCTAGTGTTACATTACACAATACTTTGGAAATGAAGACAAATACAGTTCTTTCTCTCTTTCAGTGGTTTGTATTATCTACAGTACACATGTGTGGGAGCCTCATGGAAAGCACCAGGGAGACTCCCAAAACACAGGAATAAACAAGCTTATATACTGGTGATATTGCTGACAGTACAAAAATATAAAAATGAACCAATTAGACAATTATACAGGGCAATTAATCAATCAAAGGTTTACCCGTAAACATAAGACAATTCACATCATCATATCTCTAGGCAGAGAGAGAAAATCGGATGCACTTCCATAAAAGGCACATTTCCTGCTTTCAAGCAGATTCTTGTTTTTCAGTATTTTCTCATTGCTCAGAATTCATTCAAAGTTCACAGTACACTGTACATCTTAATACGTACAGACTGTCACATACTCAATTCCCTCAAACACATGCTTTAGCTGTTCATATTCTACAATCCCCCATTTGATGCTGTGTAAGCATCACCATTTAACCTATCATACATTTGTCCCAAATCTAACATAACCATGCTACTGGTCTTTTCATCATTGGAAAACATTGTCATTTCATCGTCTACATTCATAGCTGCAGGCATATAAAACTTAGACACTTTCTTCCCAGTTTTTGAAGACATTAATTTCAAGATCAGTGCTTTGATTAGAAATAAGACAAAAGCAACAATTGCCAATACTGCAATTAATAAAATCAGCTTCAACAGTCCACCTCCCCAGCCTGAGAACAGATTGGTTAACCATGCCCATGTTGAACTATCAGCCTCTTTGGCCTTTGAGAGTTCGGAAATTCTTTGAATCAGTTCAAGATGACTTTCAATTTCGTGCTGATTGTCAGGAATAAATGTACAGCACTCCTCCTGGATTAAAGCGCAAGTTCCTCCTTTCGCCACTAGGGTGAAATTGAGAGCCATATGGTTTTGAAGTACTACAGCTCTCATAGCAGTCAATTCATCATTCACTAGTTCTAAGGCAGAAAATGCAGCATTGCTTAATATTTCAAGCAATTTTGATAGCTTTCTCAGTTCTCAAATTGATTTCACTGCTCTGTATGAAGGAATTATACCAGCCCATGATATGACGTCATCACCCAAGTCCATATGGGACAGTCCTTTGTTGCTAACATGAGCTAAATCATGGTGATAGATCCATGAAGCATCAACTCGACCTACAGGATTGGCAGGTTTCTTGACCTCTCGAACGTTCTGAATTTTTCCTTTAGGTAATTCAGATACATGTCGAATGGCCGGGACTAGGTAGCCCAGGAAGCAGCTACCAGACCAGTTTTGTGGTAGCCATTTATATGCTTTTCTTCCGCACACAAAATAACAATTTTGTACTTTAATGGTGATGTTGACAGACTTGAAGTGATCCCCGGTGTCCTGCAGTCCTTGGAATATTTTCGAATAGACAGTTTCTATTTTCTGGGAAAAGTTAGCTATACAGTTTTTAACAAGTCTTTTTATAGGTGAGAAATCTGTTACACAACCCGAATTGTCTGCAGTGCAGTTATGTACCACTGTTTTGTTACAATGGCTCCACCCTACTCTAGTTTTACCAAGTTTTTGAAAACAGACAGTCCCGTTTTGGCGGAGGGATAACTGTAATGCTATCTTGTCCTTTGAAACAACATTTGATGCATCGTAGATCAGATTCATCCAGGTTTCATTAATCCCTAAAGGGGCTACATTTAGCATCAATCCCCCATGAACAGTAGGAATAGCAGTGCAAATCCAGCAGTCCGAGACATTGAGGGATGATGCATAGGCGCATTTAATAGCTTGGTAGGTGTTGAAAGGTGGATGTCATGTAGCTCGTTTGGTATGAGGCGTAGTTGGAGCAGGAAATAAAAATGGCCACAGTAAAAATAACAAAACAACAAGAATAACCACCAAAATAGCTGTGCAGTGCTTTTGTGGAAATGGTGGTTGCACTTGTATTGTTTCTGGAGGGTGAGATTGTCCAAATGGATAAACATTAGGCATTGTCAGGTGCTGGTACAGTATGGCTTCCAGTACATGTAGCAATAGGTGGAGAATCAAGAGTTGCAAAAGGTAGAGGCTGTTGATTTTCAGATGGGATGACCTTCTTGATGTGCGATATGAGAATCCAGGTGGGTGAGTCTTGTAGTTGCACCACTGATGATGTCGTCAGTAGAACCAGGAAGGGCCCCTTCCAGCATGGCTAAAGTGCTGTTTTTCAAGAGAATGACTTGACGTACACCCAATTTCCTGGTTGTAGTGTGGAGGACAGGAAAGGATCAGGGATATGTTGAGCTGCTGCTACCTGGCGGTGATGAAACTGTAAAAATGAGACAAGAGAAGTGCAGTATGCAAGAATGCCATGATCAAATGCATCATACTCAGAAAGGGTGGTGGTAGAGTCATGGGCATACGCATAGGGTGGCCCATGAGGATTTCATGAGGAGAAAGACCTTTAGTAGGATGTACTTGTGCTCTCATAGAGAGTAGGGCTAGAGGTAGGGCCTGTACCCAAGTGAGGCCCATTTCAGTAGTAATTTTAGCCAGTCTGGTTTTCAGTGTCTGATTCATGCATTCAATAATACCTGATGCCTCTGGTCTATATGGACAATGAAATTTCAGAGTGATGCCTAACATTTTACACAGTGAATCAATTAACCTAGCAGTAAAATGTGTTCCATGGTCTGAATATATTTGACAGGGAACACCAAAATGAGGTATCAATTCATAACAAAGTTTCTTGGCAACTGAAATAGCATCGTTCTTAACACATGGGTAGGCTTCTAGCCACCCAGAAAAAACATCAACAACAGTTAAAACATATTTGAAACGAGCACAAGGTGGAAGTTCAATAAAATCCCATTGCAAGGCACAAAATGGTCCCAATGGTTTTGGCAGTGGATGTGCGGGAGCCAGAGTGCCTTTTGAAATGTTATACTGTAAACAAATGGAGCATGTGCTCAAAAAATGCTGTACAGAAGCAGAAAGTCCTGGGGCAAACCAATCCTTTTGGATTTGTTTTATTAATGCTTGTACCCCGACAAGGGCTGGCAAATGATATGCTTTAATAAGAGAATATAACATGGACATTGGGCAGACCAATCTGCCATCTGGATGTTGCCAAATGAGATCAGAGCGTTTAAAACAACCTTGAGCCAGCCATGTTCTTCCTTCTGATTCTGGGACTTAATCCTGTAAAGCTTTTAACACTGTGGCATGAAAAGTAACCATTGGCTGCAAAGGCTGCAAAAAATGTCCTTGAACAGTGTGTGAGAGAGCAGCCTGTTTAGCAGCCCAATCAGCTACATTATTGCCCTTAGTTTCAAAAGAGTCATTAGATTGATGGGCTGCACATTTAACAGCAGCAAGTTCAGATGGTAATAATAAGTCTTGTAGCAAGTTATTGATATAAAAATGTTTTTTAACGGGTGCCCTGGAAGAAGTTAAAAACCCTCATTCATTCCATAGTATACCAAAATCATGAACAACACCATGGGCATATTGGGAGTCAGTATATATAGTAACGGACTTGTCCTTAGCTATTTTGCATGCATTCGATAATGCCACTAGTTCCGCAGCCTGCGCGGAAGTGCCTGGGGGTAATCGTGCTGACCTTAAAACTTCAGTCAGAGTACAGACTGACCAAGCAGCTTGGAATTCACCAGAGTTTGAACGTAAGCAGGATCCATCGACAAAAAGAACTAAATCAGGATTTTGCAAAGACGTGTCATATAAATGCAACCTAGGAGAAAGAACAGAGTTAACTACAAGCACACAATCATGTGGTTTGCCCTCATCTGAAGTTGGTATTAAAGAGGCAGGGTTCAGTGGTGGGCAGCGTATGACGTGCAGGGCAGGATTATTTATTAAACTTAGTTCATATTTAGTAAGGCGTGCATTTGAAAGATACTGTGTTTTTGTCTTTAGAAGTAGTGCTTGAACAGCATGTGGCACTGCTAAAATAGTATCATGTCCCAAGGTTAGTGGGGCTGCCATATCAACCAAAACAGCAGCAGCTGCCACAGCCCGCAAGCAAGCCGAGTAACCAGCGGCAACCAGATCTAGCTGAGTGCTATAATAAGCAATAGGTCGGTAGCCTCCAGTGCGTTGCTGGGCCAGGAGACCTAAGGCAGTTTTGTTTCGCTCACAGCAAAAGAAAATAAAAGGTATGGAATAATCTGGCAATCCTAAGGCAGGAAGATTTACCAAGGCTGTTTTGATAGCCTGAAAAGCCTCACTGTGTTATGATGTCCAGTGTAAAGGTTCTGTAATATCCTTTTTTAGTAGTTGTAACAGGGGGGCCGAAATTTCTGAAAAATTAGGCACCCACTGTCGACAGTATCCATCTAGGCCAAGGAATCCTCGAAGGTGCCTCTGGGTTACAGGGCATGGAGCACTTTGAATAGAAGTTATATGATTTGGGAGTATTTGACGAGAACCCATTGTAATAATATGTCCCAAATACTGCACCTTTTCTTGACAGAAATGTAATTTTGATCTATTTACTTTAAACCCTCATGTAGCTAAAAATTTAAGACTAGAAGGGAATCTTCCCTACACAAGTTACTGTCTGGTGAAGCTATAAGAATATCAGCCACATATTGGACTAGAACTGAACATGATGGTAGTTGCAGATCCTGTAACTGTCTATGCATCTCTCTAGAAAGTAAGGTTGGGAATTCTACATATCCCTGGGGCAATCGAGTCCAAGTATACTGCTGACCTTTGTCGGTAAATGCAAATAAATACTGACTGTTGGGATGTACTGGAATAGATAAAAAGGCTGATGAAATATCTATTACAGTAAAACATTTTGCAGTAGGTGGGATACAGCTCAAAATAGTAGCTGGGTTTGGTACAATCGGGAAAACAGGCAAAACACTTTGTTAACTTCCCGCAAGTCCTGCACAAATCTGTAAGCTTGTTTGGCAGGTTTTTTCACCGGTAATATTGGGGTGTTACATGGGCTTGTGGTGGGTACTATGATCCCTTGCTCTTCCAATGCAGAAATAACAGGGGCAATACCAGATATAGCCTCAGCTGTCAAAGAGTACTGTGGTACTCGCGGTAACTTTGCTCCTGGCTTTAGGGTTATTTTTAAAGGAGTAGTTGAGGTTAAAAACCCTACATCATTGTCATGAGTAGTCCACAAGTGAGAGGGTAGGGAATGTAAATACTCATTTCTGTCAGAATTTGGCTGGATACACATCGTCTGTAAAATGACGGAGTCATCTAAAGCTGCCAGGGTACTATCCTGTTGGTCTGAAGATACTTGGATATAAACTCCATCAGCTGTGCAAAAAATGGTGGCCCTCATTTTGCAAAGCAAGTCTCTTCCTAATAGATTTAAAGGAGGTAAGGGTCCTACTAAAAATGCATGGTCATCCTGTAGAGGTCCCAAAGTTACTGGGACTGGGATGGTTTCAGAATACTCAATAGGTATACCAGATAAACCTTCTCCTCTAGTTATTTTGTTGGAGAGGGGAACATTCATGGCTGCTTTGCCAGCTAGCATGGATTTAGTTGCTCCGGTATCAATTAAAAATGGATAGGGTTTATTTTTAACCAGTAACATAACATGTGGTCCATCCTGAATAAAAGGACACAATTGCTGTTGTTTCTGTTCAGGGAACCTTTATTGTGGTTGCTGTCGACTGGACGGCATCCAGTTAGAATTCCACTGATGTGATGCACCAGCGTATGGTGCAGGTTGCTCAGCCAAATATGGAGACTCATTTTTCCAATGGCCTGCTTGGCCACAGTTGAAACACTCTGTCTGATTACTAGAGTTCTGGGGTGGGGCCGACTGTGTTTCCTGCCAGTTTTGTCGATTCTGATTTCCTGCTCCTTAGCGTCCAGCCCTCCCTCTCCCTCGTCCTCTAGCGAGCTGACCAAAAGTGCTACACATTTGGATTTGTGCTTTTACTAATTTCTGCTGTAAATCCTTCTTTTCTTTAGCTAAATGGTCAGATAGGTATTGTACCTGCTGGACTAGCTCATGTAAGCCCAAACTAGGCCAGTTTAAACATACTTCCTTTAACTTGTCCCTCACCTGAGGATGTAACCCATCTACAAAGGCAGCTGACAGCCCGCTTTGTGCTGGTTCTTCGGTGGGTTCTGGGTACCCGGAATATGCCTCAAAGGCTTCAGTGAGTTGATTTAAGTATTTGTCTGTAGGCTCATCCTCTTTCTGTATGACTGATTTAATTTTCAACCAGTTGGGGGTAGGTGGCACTATTACAGTGATAGTATCAACTATACATTGCCTAACCGCTTCAAACCCATTCTCCCCTTGTATGTTGTGCTTCGGTATTGGAGTAGGAAATTAGCATGATCCCAGATATGTTTCATCAGATCAGCTGGGACAGCATATTGGAGGACAGCTCTAACCTCTTCTATGGTAGGATTTTGCAAACAGATATGTCCTGTCAGTACGCATTGAAACTTCGCTGGGTTAGTACGAATAGGTGGGAGTGATTTAGTGATCGCTTTAAAATCGACTGCTGACCACGCCCTAGGTACCACTACAGTAGCCGGTTGTCCCGCCTCCCTAGCATGTGCTGGGTTTGGGACTTTTCTCAATGGGAATACTCCTTCTTCATCTGATGGGCTAGTGCCCGATTCAGAATCAGAATCTGGATTAGATTTGTCCGGACCAATGTTGCCGTCATTATCTTCAATTACAATTGGGCATTGCTTGGAATATTTACCCTTGTGTAAATATATGGCTTTTTTATTGTGATATATTTTTGGCTGGCTAGACCTAGGGTCAAAAAGCATTTGTGCTTTTCTTTTCTGCTGTTTTTTTGTCTTAGAATGGGTTAGTCTAGGTGATGGTTTACCTGTATCTGTTTGGTCAGGTTGTTCTATAATTGATCTGTTAGGCTGGCCTCCCATTACCTGATCTCCGCTTCCAGAGTCAGGAGCAGTCTGCTGTTCTCCCTGCCAGCCCTCACCCTCTGTTGTGGAGCTCACTGCTCCGTCTTGAACCTGTAAGGGCTGATATTGTGGTGGAGGAACCGTAGGGGGTGGGGGGAACCATGGGTTATCATCCTCAGATGATTCAGTTATTTGCAATTTACTTAATTCCTGTACAGGATATAATCCCTTAAAGGGTGGTTTCTTTAAGCGTTTACCATCTGCTACATCTAGATTACTCACAGTATGTCGCAGTTCCTTTATCTGTTCTTTTAGTTTCTTTTGATTGTCTTTAAGACTACTGACGAACGAGTCCTTTTCCCTTTCTTTAGCCACACACATCCAATATTTAAAAGCTGCCCAGCACAACCCTGGTATTTTTCCTTTCTTTTTTAATTTCTTTTGCAAATTAGTCAATATATCTTTATTAAAACTACCATTTTCGGGAAAAGCAAGGTTACCATCATCTTTAGTAAGGGTGATCCACTGATTTAAAAACATGCAACTGTCCCGGGACACACGGAAAAACATATAACCAGCTGGTGTATCTTTTTGTGGCTCATCTATTTTTCCCGCACTTGCTCCCATTTTCACTCAAATAGAGCTATACTTGTGTAATACAGGTTTAGCTAAGGCTTTGTATAATCATCTTGTTACCCCACTATCATATCTCCTTTCATACGTATGTCGCCAGTATTCTCCGTATTAACCCACACTCGTACTGCGCATTCGATAGCAGAAAAAGAAATGCATGCCACTTACCTCAAAACAACTGAATGAGAGAAATCATACCATTTTCTGCATAAAAAAATTATTTTCAAATCTTTAAAGCAGACAGGTGCAGAAAAATGAAAGGAACACTGCCGAAACAGAAAAATCTGTTATGGGCCCTTTTGTTGGCAGTATTTAATTCAGTTCCTGACTGCTGCAGCTTGTTCTCAATTCAGATCCGAGTAAACGGCACCAATTGTTACGTTACACAATACTTTGAAAATGAAGACAAATACAGTTCTTTCTCTCTTTCGGTGGTTTTTATTATCTGCAGTACACACGTGTGGGAGCCTCATGGAAAGCACCAGGGAGACTCCCAGAACAAAGGAATAAACAAGCTTATATACTGGTGATATTGCTGACAGTACAAAAATATAAAAATGAACCAATTAGACCATTATACAGGGCAATTAACCAATCAAAGGTTTACCCGTAAACATAAGACAATTCACATCATCATATCTCTAGGCAGAGAGAGAAAATCGGATGCACTTCCATAAAAGGCACATTTCCTGCTTTCAAGTAGATTCTTGTTTTTCAGTATTTTCTCATTGCTCAGAGTTCAAAGTTCACAGTACACCGTACATCTTAATACGTACAGACTGTCACACACTCAGTTCCCTCAAACACATGCTTTGGCTGTTCATATTCTACACTAAGCCTTTTTCAGTATTATCAAGTCCAGCCCCCTGGACAAAATTCTCCCTATTAGAGGGCCCAACTATTGTAGACCTTGCTTTAGTTAATTCCTCTGCCTATGCTTACCCCACCAGGGTCCCATTCCTATTTAATTTAGACCATTTATCTGTCCTCTCCTCCCTCAAGTCCAGCCTCCCTAGTCTCAATATTCCATCTACATCCACAAACTTCTCACAACTTGCTTATTAAATTGTACTGGCTTTTTTGAGAAGCATAAATGGTCAAAGGACACCAAATCCCTGAACAGTGGCACTCTAGCTTTAAAGGAATTTCATGAGCTACTCAGTTACTGTATTGAGAACAACTGTCCCACTCTGTCATAAGCAAAACAATACATATATTAAATATCCATTCTGGTGGGATAATAGAATCCACAAATTTTACATAATAAGAAATTTAAGCTCCTGGTCTTATAAAAATCTTGCTCCCGCCCAACTCACAAAACAAAACATATACAAATTAGTAAGAAACTCAAGAATACTATGAGAAGTACCTAAGCTGTCCATAAGACTAAGCTAGTTAGCAATACTAAAGACAACCATAAAGCTTTTCTTTTTTGGCTATACACTGAAACTCTACTTAAATACCCTGGAATGCTCTGAACTCATTGCGAATGTAACCACCTGCACCAATCGCAATCTAAAGCTAACACAATAGCAAATATATTCAGCTCTAATTTCACACCAGCTATGATACCCTCAGACTCTCCCATACCAGAATGCACTCAATCAAACTAAATGACACCCTCTCCAAAAAAAAAACGTAACTAGAGACACTCCTCGTTATTCTGCCCCATGCTGTCTCCTGTCTGGAATCTGTTTCTCTTCTGAAGTGCAGGCAAATGCTAATAATTTTTGATTAACTAAATTAGCACATTAACTATAAGTTAGGGATCATCCTAAACCCCCCTCATATTCACTAATGCTCCAACAAAGTCTTGATCACACTAAAAACTGGCACCCTGGAATCATTGTCTTTGTCTTTTGTGATAAGACTCCAAGCCTGCAAAAACTGCAAGCTCTGTTAGTGACTCCCTGCTGGGTGAGGAAAGTGAACTTATACTTTTGTCTGTGCATTGCTTAAATTGATAGAGCTGATTTCTGTTTTACCTGCTCTATTTTGTTTTATGTTTTAAAAATCTGCCTGGCAAAATGTTTTTGCTCTATGTGGGAGATAGACACTTAAATAATCTAGGCTGCACATTTCACGTTTTTTTTTTCTTTTGGCTAATTTGTTTCTTAAGTGATACTAAAATCTGTGTCTTTTCCTTTTCTGATAAGATTCCAAGCCTGCAAAAACTACAAGCACTGTTGATGACTCCCTAGTAGTTATTTTTCTCACCCACTCTCCCATTCCTTGATCTGCTTTTTAAACTTGGAGATTTTAAGCTATATCTTGAATTATTTGTTTGCCTTTCCTTGTGCTTATTTAAAAACAAAAGTGCATTTTGCCTCTATTTGTCTGTTCTACTGATTTACTTGCTCTGAATTATCTAGCTAGCTGTTGGATCAAGTATGTATTTTTACATTATAGCAATCACTTTTCTGTGTTTTTACATCAAGACGTCAGTGAATTTTCCACCTAGTGGCACTGGGTGGTAAAATCTAATCTGTACAGGTTTGGGAAACACACTGGAGATTCCTGCATGTACTTGTTTTATTGGCTGGAGGGCTTATTAATCAGCTTATTTTGTTTTTAGTGCCTTTATAAATTGAGCACAATTGAGTGGCTCTTGGCTCATTTCCACAAAGTGAAGTACTTTTTTTGAGTAATCGCGCTTTCATAAGCTGTTTAAAGTATACTGCTGTATCTATATCTTTAAGTTTATTTGTTGTAGCATGTCACTCTGGACACTCCTTTACTGTGCTTTTATATTAGTGGGGCTGGGATTACTCAGCTAGTGACAATATGTGTTTAACTGGTCTATCTGAGTTGGGAAGCACACAAAATGGCTCTAAGTATAGCTGTTGCATTGACCAGAGGGCTCAGTCAGATTTCTGTATTTCCAGTGCTGGTATAAATTTAGCAAATTTGCATGGAGCTACTCGCTGTGCCAGTGCCCTGTACAGATGTAAACATCTGGAAACATTACTTATTTTCATTATACTGTCAATGTTTACAGTGCAGGTTACCTTATTACAGCACTCAGGAATACTGATGCTCAGAAAGTATCTGATTTTGGCACTGGGCAGCATCTCTGGTTAGGATAGTTGCAGATTACACCACATAAGCACTCTTTCCTCATCCAGTTACAAACACCCTCCATGCCTACTCCTTTCAAGTACACATTAGGACCTGCAACCATGGATGGGCACTTTCCTGCTATCTCTGTATCCAGTTTGCTGGACATGGGTATACTGTGACAATGTAACAATTGCCTTATGTGCATTGACAACCACTTAATTCTTGACTATATTGTGAGGCACACTGATGTCCCTCTTACCACACTTGATAAGGGGAAGGTTACACTTAGTTGCCTTTCAGAGGCCAAGATTCACCAGATCATGCAAGCACTCAGGTCACTTACCCCTAAGTACCAGTATGACTCAGTCATAGCCTATGTGGGCATGAATGACCTGAGACATACCTCTTTGGACTACATGAAGAGAGACATGCATGAGCTCTCAGAACATGTGTCACAGTCATGTATGAGCCTAGCATTGAGCAGCATTCTACCATCTCCAAGGCTGATGCCACAATACCAGCAGAAAATGATCAATTTTAACAATTGGCTTAGCTACTGGTGCCATTACAAATGGTTCCAATACTTGTCAGCTTGGGAGGACATGGCTGATAGGCCACACTGCTTGGCCAGGGATGGTCTTCAACTGGCACCTCTAGGCTTTTGGCAAGTGGCCAAAACATTATCCACCCCTACAGTGCCATTTTTAGGCATTGACAAACAGACAAACCTTACAAAATAACAAAAGCTACTCAGGACAAGCTAAAGGTTTTACTGCTCAATGCTAGGAGCCTCAACAAGAAACTCCACTCACTGGAAACTCTCCTCACCATGAAGAATGCTGATGTCTGTACAGTTAAATGAAACATGGTTTAAAGCCATGGAAAGCACTCCAGCAGTATATGGTTATAATGCCTTTCATACATTCTGACCACCCACTGAACATGAAAGAGCAAAACGTGAAGGTGTATCGGTCTACATAAAGGATAAGCACACCTCAATGCTGATCAAACAATATGGCATGCTTGAGCTATTCCATGTCCAACTAACCATGGTAAAATTCATTACCATATTCTTGCTAGATACAGGTCTCCCATTATGAACCAGGAAACCCATACACCATACATGAAGTTACTAGAGCCACTCACCATCCACCCCAATACCATACTCATAGGTGATTTTAACTACCCCTCCATTAATTGTCAGGCATACACGACCACTAACATGCAGGCCCAAAGATTTCTTGATTTTGTAAATTCAAATACCCTGACAAAGCTAGTCTGCACTCCCAGTAGGGGAACAAATATCCTATTTCTGGTAGTCACAAATATGGGAGAGTGCTGCACCCCCCTAGTGTTATGTCCTCACTGGTAAGATCAGATCACAAAGCAGTCTCCCTTGAAATAAAGATAAAACTAGTCCCCCTACTGAAACCCAAAAACTTTAAGAACTTCTCTAAAGTAAATTACACCCTATTAAGGGATGGCATAACTAGTTTTCAAGCTCACACAAATCCAGAAAACACAGAAACCTATGCAGAGGCATACACAAAAGTCCTGCATTACCACATAAATAACTGCATAGAAATGGCAGTATCAGACCAAAATAAACCCAGGTCAAACTGCATTAACAAGCCACCTTGGTGGACCCCTGGTATTAATAGGTTGTATTACAAATGACAGAAAATCCAGTTAAAAGAGGGAATCTGCACAACAGAGCAATAAGTACCTCATTAGTCTACACAAGTGAATCTGGGAAATATTCAAGTCTCTGAAAGCAGACTGAGTTAAAAATCACCTCCAAAGTAAAGGATAGCCAAAAGGCATTTTTCATATATTTATATCCACAATCTTAAGGGCAGCTGGCAATGTGCAGAATTAGTTGTAGATGGCCTCACCTACACTCAGCCAGAAGACATAGCAAATGTGCCGGCTGACAAATTCAGCTCAAATTTCACCTCCCCATCACCCCCAGTTTTCCTCCAAAAAGTACCCTCCACCACTCCACCACCAATTATCACCAAAGAACAAGTTGCCACCATATAAAGCTAAAAGCCTGGCTTCAATGGGGCCTGACAATCTACCAGGTTGCCTTTAAACAGCTTAAATCAGGACTTATTGGGCCCATTAGGATCTCTATTTAACCACAGCCCCAGGACTGGCTTTGTCTTTATAGAGTGGAGGGCAGCAACAGTCATCCTTCTGTATAAAGGGGAGCCACCTACTGACCCAGGAAATCAAAGACCCCTAAGTTTGGCTAGTCTTATATGTAAGGGCATGGAAAGTATAATCATGGACCTGATAAATAATAACATAGGAGACCTCAAAACACTGGAGCTAACTCAATTTGGCTTTGTCAAGGGCAGGCCATGCCAAATGAATCTGGTGAATTTCTTTGAGAAAGTCAGTAAGGTCATGGATGAGGGTAAAACAGTATATACCATGTACCTCAACCTGGCCAAATCATTAGACACATTTCCCCACTCAGGTATTATAAATAAACTCACAAAACTGGACATAAATCCCTATGTCACCAGATGGATAGCCAACTGGCTCACGGACAAAACACATGTGGTTAAAGTGAGTGAATCCGGAAAAGCAAGAGGCCATTTACTAGTGGTGTGCCATAAGGCTCAGTACAGGGACCACTCATGTTTGGAATATAGTTCTCTGAAGTCAAGGCAAATGTGGAAGGCCTCTGGATGACAAAGTTTGCCAATGACTGCAAGCTGGGAGCAATCAGTGAATCTCCCATCGATGTAGATATTGTAGAATAATAGGTGTGTTGCACCTTTAAGAAGCATTCCAAGATCTGTGTGAGCATATAAATACCAAGCACGTGTTAGCTTCAGTGCCATTTTGAAGGTACAGCCAGAATGTTAACATCCATGTGCATGAAAGCTAGTTTATTTATAAGTTAAAGTTACTTAACCTCATTTATGATTTGCTTGGATACAATAAAGCTGCTTGAACAAGAACCCACGATGCTCGCTTGTTTTATCCTGACCTGGCAAGTGAAAGATATCCTCCAGGAGGTTTTAGATCAGACAAATGATTGGTGCCAGAACCATGGCCGAAAAATACAGTAAACAAATGCATTATCTTACCCATTGGGAAGTCAAATACTGTCGCAAATTACGGCATCAACAGCAAACCCCTTAGAGAAGACTCAGAGGTGAGAGATCTAGGTACACAGATAGATAGTAGCCTGAACTTTGACCACCATGTGTCCACTGTGCTGAGGAAATCCTTTTATGTGGCACAACTTATAAAGTTATGGCATCCAGATCCAAGGAAATTATAGTCCCACCGTACTCAGCCCTCATTAGACCAATAATCAAGTACAGTGCACCATTTGGCATGTACTTGACTAGGTAATTGTAGCAGCTGGAGTGACCAAAAAGGTTCCTCACAAAGAAAATACGGGGTGTAAACAACATGAACTATGTGCATACATTAAAAGCCCTGTCCCTTTACTCTACCTCCTACCAACTATTAAGGGGTGACCTATGCCTCACCTACGAGATCCACAAGAGTGTGGTAGATCCACCCATGAGGGTCCTTGCAAATGCAAGAATGTCCATCAATTACGCCAGTGTGAAATTGGTGGATTAAATATTGAAGAAATATGTGTTTATGGAACAGCAGATTTGGAAAGACTCATGGGCATTTCTGCAGGCCATGAATTCTGTTGGCTTTGAGGAATCATACAACTTTCTGACAGTGGATGTGACTGATTTATATTTTTCCAATCCTCATACATTAGGGATAGAATGGGTTACGGCCTGGTTAATACATCATAAGGCACCAAGTGCTGAGATTAGATTAATTGAGGAATTATTGGACATTATTCTCTCCAATAACTTCATCAGTTTTGACAAGGAGATATATCTGCAGAAAGTGGGAATAGCGATGGGTTCCCCATGTGGAGCCAGTGTGACCAATCTAGTGATAGCACACTGGGAACACCAATTTATTTTTGAGGATGAGAACACCATGGCCAAGATCGGTTATTATACCCATTTTTTTAGATGATATTTTTATCCTTTTTAATGCTATCGAAGCAGATGTGTTCATGAATTATGTGAATAACACAACTGAGTTTTTTAAATTTACTAGCCCATTTCATGATAGAAATATGTTACTTGGATGTGTTGTTGGTTAAGGATACTAGACGAAGAGTTTATATGTCAAGCATCTTTCATAAACATACCTATTCCAACACCTTGCTACACTTTTCTAGCTCGCATCCATTACACCAGAAGAAGTCCGTAATTAAAGGACAGGTGGTCCGTGCAGCTAGAATGGTAAGTGAGATAGATGAGATTTTTAAGGAATGTGATTTTATATGTGAAATGTTCCTTAAGGGAGGACATCCAACTCCTCTTGTGAAGACCATACAGAAGGAAGTGCAACAAAAGAGAGTAAATGATGTTAATAGGGCTATCTTAAGTAGAGAATTTAGCCTACACCAAGGTGTTGGTGAGGAATTAGGTTCTGTGGCCAATTCGGCAAATGATACACTTGTGACTCATTCATTTGCTATTAGTTTCCTGACCCCTTTTAGTATAGAGGCTTTAGAGATCCACAATATTATTATGAGGAATTGGAATATTTTTTGCACTGATGCAGAGTTAAACAATAACTTAGGGGATAGACCGATTACCGTTTTTAAGAGAGGAAGGACTTTGAAGAATGTTTTGGAGAGTAAGACAAGTATGAGGGTTAGAACACCTGGTATGTTTAGATGTGAAGCCTGTAATATGTGTAGGTTTATGGCATCAGGGAGTACATTTGAAATAAGGAATAGAGTGTACACCACACATAACAGGTTCAATTGTAACTAAATTGGTCGTATACCTTGCCCAGTGTAGGGTATGCCCAGCTTTCTATATCGGTAAGACCGATAGGAAGTTGAAAGAGAGGGTATACGAACATGATTATTACACTAGAAAGGGCAAGGTAGAAAATGCATTGGCGAAACACTGCGGTTCCAACTTGGGTCACTCCTTTTGATTCAGGGTGGTGGAACAGGTTGCCCCGGATCTGTGTAGGGGAGGACAATCACCCTTATTTTGGAGAGGCAAGAGGTTTTATGGCAGTTACGCTTGGATGCTTGCCATTACCCTGGCCTGAATGAAGTGATTTAATTAACGTGTATTTTGAAATTAAAAAGTTTAGAGAGATAGAGGTTATGTGGTGTAGTTTAGAGGGACATTGTTTTCTTTTATCTTGTTCAATCTCAGTTTTAACTTTAATACGTAGGGCATTTAATGTCCAGTGTATTTGAATGTTTAATCATATTGTACACACTAAAAGGGAATGTTATGTTTTGTTTTGTGTACGGTTATTTCACGCTGTATTTTTAAGACTATATTGCATCTTATATCAGTGGGGAGGGATGTTGTCTGATTGGTGCATATTCAGATTAATTAATCAAACCAACATATAAAAGAATGGTTTGAGAACATGTTTGATGTCTGTGGAAGTCAAGTCACTGACCTGATGAAAAGTGCTTCACGTTTATTGTTTAATAAATTAGTTTGTTTTTAGCCACCTGCCTGCAGCACTTTTGTTTCATTTACTAGTTTGTTTATAAGTTAAAGTTACTTAACCTCATTTATGATTTGCTTGGATACAATAAAGCTGCTTGAACAAGAACCCACGATGCTCGCTTGTTTTATCCTGACTTGGCAAGTGAAAGATATCCTCCAGGAGGTTTTAGATCAGACAAATGATTGGTGCCAGAACCATGGCCTAAAAATACTGCAAACAAATGCATTATCTTACCCATTGGGAAGTCAAATACCCTCACAAATTGCAACATCAACAGCAAACCCCTTAGAGAAGACTCAGAGGTGAGAGATCTAGGTACACAGATAGATAGCCTGAACTTTGACCACCATGTGTCCACAGTGCTGAGGAAATCCTTTTATGTGGCACAACTTATAAAGTTATGGCATCCAGATCCAAGGAAATTATATTCCCACTGTACTCAGCCCTCATTAGACAAATAATCAAGTACAGTGCACCATTTGGCATGTACTTGACTAGGCAATTGTAGCAGCTGGAGTGACCAAAAAGGTTCCTCACAAAGAAAATACAGGGTGTAAACAACATGAACTATGCAAATACATTAAATGCCCTGTCCCTTTACTTTACCTCCTACCAACTATTAAGGGGTGACCTATGCCTGACCTATGAGGCACTCACATATCCAGCCCTGATGGAGCTGCTACACATCCACAAGTCAAACAGCACAAGGATCACCCAATATGGGGATCTAAATTTAGTCAGTGACTTAAACAAAACATGCTGGAGAGCCAGATATGTGTCTTAGAGATTGCCCCTTCTTTGGAACAGGCTTCTTATTCATATTAAGCAGAGTACTTCCCTGGCCCTCTTCAAACACAGTTTGGGTCAATGGATGGGGAATCACACAACTGGGGTAGTGCCTATGTCCCTTATGGACAGGGGCAATCAGTAAGATACCCAATGCAGAACTGGGTAAAATCAGATTATATTGGCTATGCTTATAAGGGTCCTTAAGCTGTTAGTCTAGTAATCTCTTATGAACCTATGAATGGACTCACGCTAAATGCAAAGAAATGTAGTATAGTCTCCTTAGGTAAAACTTGTGTCAATGTACAATATCACATAAATTGAATTCACTTTAAGACTGACATTGCAATCTGAGACAGTTTTCCAATATAGTTGGAAAATCCTTCTACTTTTCTCATCTCATATGTAACAGGTTCTCATCCAGAACCCATTCCATCTAAATTATCCTTCCTTCCAGAATAGTAATTAGGATGGGGTGAAGAGGGCAGCTGCTCCAGCCATAAATCTGAATACCAATACAGAAGTCAGAAATGTACTTTCAGAACTTCGTGTATAATAAGTTGAAGTAAGCCCTTTGCTACAAATGTAACAAGCAGCTTGTTAAAGTTTATAAAAGCTTTTAAAAGCAGCTGAGAGGCACAGCAGGAAAAGAACAGGCCTTCAGACTGAACTTAGCAACTACTGTCATACTGTCATCCTGCACCACCTTATCTAAAATTCTTGAAAAATGCATTCATTCCCAGCTCTCACAATACCTCACTAAATATAACCTCATCTTCCACTCCTGATATGGCTTCCTCCCCCTTCATAACACTACTACAGTCATCCAATATTTCACTAATACTGTAAATACCCATAGAAATGAAGAAAGTCTAGTATCTGCTCTCTTTGGAGATCTTTCCAAGCCTTCACCTAGTTCTTACATCCTGTCCTACAAAAACTCTCATCTCTAGAATTTGATGAAACCTCTACCACATGGCAGATATCTTGCTAACAGATCAAAGGCTTTAAAATGACACAAAGACTTCTCATTAGAACGGGTAATTCTTGTGCTGTTTGCTTGGTGGATATGCAGGAGGTCCATCAGAGTGGGGTCTGACAATGCCCTATATGCAGGTATAGATCTCCCCTCAAAAGCCTGTAGAAGGCAAAATACAGGGATAGGGCCTTAAGGCAGTCTGCATAGGACATATTACTTACGCCCTATATTTTTTTAGTGAGAAACCTCTGTGGACGTTCCAGTTGTTGGATAAGCCTGGTTAGGTACATACCAAAGGAGGCGTTGTACTCAATGATAGGTCTGATGAATGCCGAATACAGTGGAACAATGACTTCCTTGGACTCGGATGCCATACTTTTGTTTATAAGTTGCGCAACATAGAATAATTTCTTCACCACTGTAGACACATGATGATCAAATGCTAGATTTCTATCTATGTGTGTCCCCAAGTCTAAGGGGTATGTTGTCAATATGATAGTAACCAGGGGTGGATGACTTCCCAAAGGATACTATTATGTATTTCTTGGCATTTAGTTTTATTCTATGGCTCTAACACCAGTTGTTTGTCTGTGTCAGGCCCTCCTGTAAAACATTTGTGTCAGTGTGAGATTCAATGACAGCTCCTAATTTGCAATCATCTGCAAATTTAGTCAGCCAGAAACCACTGACATTGGCCTTGACTTCTGAGAAGTAAATGCCAAAAAGTAGCGGTCCAAGGACTGATCCCTGAAGGACTCCACTTGTGACTGACCTCTTTGTAGAGGTGGACTCCCTAATTATAACTTCCTGGGTCCTGTCTGTGAGCCAGTTGGCTATCCACCGGGTGACATATGGGTTTGTGCCTAATCTCTTGAGTTTGTCAACAATGCCCGAGTAGGGTATTGTGTCAAATGCCTTAGCCAGGTCAAGGTAGGCAGTGTGAACGATTCTGCCCTGATCCATTACTTTGGTGACCTTCTCAAAGAAGTCCACCAGGTTGAGTAGGCATGATTTAGCCTTGATAAAACTAAACTGGTTAGGACAAGTGTCTGTAGGTTTACTTTACTTCTATTGATCATCTCCATGATAATTCTTTCCATGGCTTTACATATAAGACTAGTGAGACTTATGGGTCTGTATTTGCCAGGGTCTGTAGATGGCCCACCTTTGTGCACAGGGATGACTGTAACCTTTTTCCATTCATGAGACATGAAGTTGGCTTGGAGGTTACAGTTAAATAGTAATTCTAGAGGCCCTGATAGGTCATGTTTCATGCTATTTAGAAGGCATCCTGGGATACTGTCTGGGCCCATTGATGCAGTGTTCTTGGACTTAGAGATAGCATTAAGGATCTGTTTCCTAGTGATAGTCGGGGGAGTTATATTTGATGATATTTCCTGAGTGAAGGTTGAGGGGGAGAGAGGAGTACAGTTAGAGCTGAACTTATTTATCAGCTAGACGGTTTGCTATATCTTCTGGCTTAGTATAGGTGGCTCCATCTACAATGAGCTATGCACACAATTGTGTATTACCATTGAGGTTGCGGACAGATCTAAAGAATGCTTTGTGGTTGTCCTTGGCCTGGGAGGACAATCTTACCTTAAATTTGGCTTTAGTAGACTTTGTCCTTTAGTTTGATGAGAGCGCTTTTATCCTGCTAGGTGTTGCACCTCCTAATTTTGCCATGGTTTTCTTCCTCCTGTTATACAGCTGATTGATTTTGTGATTCCACCACGGTGGCTTGTTTTTTGAGTTAGTTCTGTACTTCTTCCGGGTGGGCACAGCTGCCTTTATGCAGATATTAACATGCTTGTACGGGGTTTCTGTGAACAGTTCTGCATAGGCAGAAGTGTTCTCAGGGTTTATAGGGGCTTACAATTTTGCCAGTTTCTTACTTAATAGCAGGAGGTTAGCCTTAGAATAGTTTCTGAATATTCTAGGTTTATCTGGGGGTCCAGGTTTTATTTTTACTTCAAAGGAGACCATTTTGTGGTCTGACCTTACCAGGGAAGGCATTACAGTACGGCATGTGCAGCAGTCTCCCATATTAGTGAGTACCAGATCCAGTATGGTTGCACCCCTGGTTACTGTATTGACTATCTGGACCAGGGAGTTTGTGTTTAAAAAACTGAGGAATCTCTATGCATGTATGTTTGGTGTCATATAGGATTCCCAGTTAATAGTGGGGTAATTAAAGTTACACATGAATATGGTGTTGGGTTGGATGGTTAGTGTTTCTAATAAGTTTAAATACATAGCATGGGTCTCCTGGGTCATAGAGTGGGACCTATAGCTTGCAAGGAAGTGGTACTGGATTTTACCTATGGTGATTTGAACATGGAATAGCTCAAGTGCATTGTCCTGTTTCACCAGCCTTGAAGTATATTTATTTTTTTATATAAATAGAGACACCTCCACCTTTAGACCCTGCCTGTGAAGTAGCTGGCCTAAATGTGTGGAAGGCATTATAACCTTGCACTGTTGGTGTGCTCTCCATTGCTTTAAACCATGTCTCAGTGACCACACAGACATCAGCATTCTCTAGGGTAAAGAGAGCTTATAGGGAGTGGAGTTTTTTGCTTAGACTCCTAGCACTGAGCAGTAATACATTTAGATTTTCTTGGTTTTGATTTGCTATGTTGGAAGTACTTTCAGTTTGGCATTGCCTAAGAAAGGCACTATGGGGAAGACAATGTTTTAGCTAATATTCGAAAGCCTAGAGCGGAGAGGTGCAGACCATCCCTGACAAAGCAGCATGGTCTGTTGACTATCTCCTTCCATGCTGACAAATATTGCACCCCCCTTTGAATGACACCAGAAACTAAGCCAATTATTAAAGTCAATCATCTTTTGTTTGTATTGTGGCATCATCCTTGGAGAAGGTAAAATATTGCTCAGTGCTAGGCTCATACCAGCCTGAGACACATATTCCGAGAGCTCCATGATGTCTCTCTTCATATAGTCTAGGGAGGTATGTCTCAGGTCATTTACTTCCACATGGACTACGACTGAGTCATATAGGTTCATAGGTAGGTACTAGGCTATCAGCCCTGGGGCCTATATAAGCCTAGCCGAAAAGGTTCCCTGGCTTTTGCCACCCAAGAAAATTATTTTCCTGTGCCCCTGTCAAGCAGTGCTGCAGAAGTGATCCTCGGGGTGAATTTTCTATTTCCCATCCAGTCATCAAGATTTTTCTTAAAGAGAGCCAATGAGGAGCTTTGCTTGACATGAATGTGTAATTTGTTCCAGACTATGGGAAGTCTCTGGGACAGGAATCTATCTGTTCGGTTTATTGTGGTGACAAGGTTTAGGTCCCTGGAGCAAGTGGTTCAGACAGAATGGGATTTTTTTAAGTGTAGCATGTCCAACAGCTCTGGGTTTGACATAGCTTTGTATGTTAGGCAGAGTTCGCCTCTGAGTAGGCAATATGCGACGGAGTGGAGCTGGAGTTTTTTGAGACAATCTTTGTATGGCATCTGTTTGAGGCTAGCAATCCTCTTAGTGAGGTATTTCATTGGCCTTTCCAATTGTTGTAGGTGTCCTGTGAGATACATGCCAAAAGGGACACTGTACTCTATAATGGGTCTGATGAGGGATGAGTAGAGAGGAACAATGACCTCCTTTTTTTCTAGAGGAGAACCCTTTTGTGATGGGGTGTGCCACATAGAAGGATTTCCAGATTACCATGGCAATGTGATTATCAAAGGAGAGACTACTGTCCACCAGTGTCCTGAGGTCTCTTATCACACTTTCAGTGTTTAAGTTCATAGGTTCATAGGTGTGTACTAGGCTAATGGTCCTGGAGCCTTTACAAGCCTAGCCCAAAAAAATTGCCCAGGCATCGTGCCACCCAATGTTAGTTCACAGTGCCCCTATCCAGTAGGGCAACTGGCGTGATCCCTGGGGTGAACTTTCTGTTATCCATCCTCTCGTCAAGATTTCTCTTGAATACGGCCAGTGAGGTGCTCTACTTGACATGAATGGGAAGTTTATTCCAGAGTATGGGCAGTCTTTAGGAGATGAACCTGTCCCTCCAGCATGTTCTGTTAATTGTAGTAATGAGGTTGTGATCTCTGGAGTGTGTGGTGGGGGGAGATTGGGATTTCTTTAGGTGTAGCATTTCAAGTAGGGTTGGGTCGGACATGGCTCTGTAAGTCAAGCACAGATCAAAACTGAGAACAGCTGAAGTTTTTTGAGTCTGTCCATGTAGGACATGTGTGTAAGGCCTAGGATACTTTTTGTGAGGTACTTTTGTGGCCTCTCCAGCTGTTGTAGGTGTCTGGCCAGGTATATGCCAAATGGGGCATTATATTCAATGATTGGTCTAATGAGGGATGAGGAGAGAGGGATGATGACTTCTTTCTTCCTTGATACAAAACCTTTGGTTATAAGATGTGCCACGTAGAAGGATTTTCTGTCCACAGTGGCAATGTGGTGGTCAAAGGTGAGGTGGCTGTCAACCTGGGTGCCCAGATCTCTTATGGCACCCTTTGGTGTTCAGGTGGCTCCCATCAACATGGTAATTAGTGGGAACTGAGTTTTTTCTAATGCGTTCGCTTATGTGGTAGTTCATGAGTACTGAGTTTTTCCCAAAGGAGATGACAATGCACTTCTTGGCACTGAGCTTGAGGCCATGACTTTGACACCAAGCATCTGTCTCTATCAGGCCCTTTTGTAGAATGTCTACATCATTAGGTGATTCTATTATGGCTCCCAGTTTGCAGTCATCTGCAAACTTTATTAGCCAAAGACCTTCTGTGTTGGCTTGCACTTCAGAGAAGTAGATGCTGAACAGGACAGGACCCAGGACTAAACCCTGTGGTACTCCACTCATCACTGGTCTGATGTCAGACTTGTAGTCGGCTACTTTTACTCTGTGGGTTCTGTGAGTGAGCCAGTTGGCCACCCATCTTGAGACATAGGGATTAATCCCCAGTTTCGTGATTTTATCTATAATTCCAGAGTGGGGGATGGTATCAAAAGCCTTGGTGAGGTCAAGATAGGCTGTGTGCACTACCTTGCCCTCGTCTACATCTCTAGTAACTGCTTCAAAGAAGTCAATTAGATTTAGTAGACATTATCTACCTTTTACAAACCCAAACTGAGTGGAGTCCAGGGTTTGGAGGTTACCTATGTCTTTGTTTATAAGTTCCAAGATGATACGTTCTATGGCCTTGCAGGCCAGGCTTGTCAGGCTAATGGGGCGGTAGTGTCCGGGGTGTGTGGTGGCACCCCCTTTGTGGAGTGGGATAGCCGTCGCTGTGTGCTATTCAATAGGCACATAGCCTAAGGTGAGGCTATGACTGAACATGGTAATTAGGTGGGGTGCCCGTTTGTTCTGTAGTTTATGCAGTACGCAGCCTGGGATGTTGTCTGGTCCCATGGATGCTGTTGGAGAGTGTGGTTTTTACTTGTTCATCCATGAGTACAGGGGCTTTGCATTCTTTCAGTATTAAGATGGGCCCTATGGAGGGTGAGAGGAGAGTAAAGTTAGCACTGAACCTATCTGCCAGGATGTTGGCAATATCGGTTGGTTCTGTATATTTAGTGCCATTGTGCTGTAGTTCAGAACAGATCTGAGTGTTGCTATTTGAGATTCTTGACATAGCTGTAGAATGCTTTGTGGTTGTCTTTGGAATCAGTGGTGATTTTATTTTCATAACTGGCTTTGGAGAATTTTATGAGGGATCTCAGCTTCTTGCTGAGGCTGACCAGGGAGTTTCTCCAATCTTGGGATTTTACTCTTTTTCCCAACAGCTTCTTCCTTCTGTTGTACAGATTGTTTATGGCAGGGGACAACCAGATTGGGTTCCTTTTTTTGGAGGATAGCATCTTGGTTCTGTTGGGGATGGCACAAACCATGCACTCGTGTATGTGCTTATACAGTGCATTTGTGTAAGATTCAGCAGTCGTACCTCTATTTTCCTTCTGCATGGGTGTCGTGAAGTTTAAGAAGCATGCAGTTGGCTTTGGAGTAGTTTTGACAGGGGTTTCCTTAATGAGGGCAATGGTGGGATATGGATGTCTAGGGTGATTAACTTGTGGTCAGATCTGACCAGTGAGGAGTTGACCTCTGGTGTGAAACATCGGTTACCCATATTTGTAATGACCAGGTCCAGGACATTGCTGCCTCTGGTGGGGGTGCAGACAAGCTGATCCAAGGCATTGGAATTTATGTATTCCAGAAAATGTTGAGCAAATGAGTTGGTACATAAGTAGTTTTCCCAGTTGATGGTGGGGTAGTTGAAATCACCCATAATTAAGGTATTGGGTTGTACCTTAATATTTTCCAGTATCTTAAGAAATGAAGAATGGGAATCCTGGGGCATGGTGGGGGATCTGTAACAAGCTACAACCTGGATTGCAGTCTTGCCCTGTGCTAGTTGCAGTTGGATAATTCTGGATGCATTATGTTGAGCAACTAGCCTGGAGGTGTGGATATCCTTAATGAATATGGACACGCCTCCGCCTTTAGTATTTCGGTCCAGGTTAGGTGGCCGAAAGGTGTGGCATGAATTATAGCCTGGTAATGCAGGGGTGCTCTCTGGAGCCTTAAACTAGGTCTCTGTCACTGCACAGATGTCGATGTTCTCCATTTTAAGGAGTGCCTCGAGTGAGTGCATTTTGAGTTTTAGACTCCTAGCATTGAGTAGCATTACCCTCAGTGTTTGCTTGCTTGCACCTGTTACAGTGATGAATTTAGCATTTGAATCTTGCCTAAAAAAGGCACTATAGGGGTGGCAATAGCCTTAGCCGGTATCCAGAATCCCAGGGGTGACAGGTGCAGGCCATCTCTGGCAAAGCATCGTGGTCTGTCGACCATGTCATCTCAGGCAGACAGATACTGGATCCCCTTAGAATGACACCAGAATCTTAGCCAATTGTTGAAGTCAATCATTTTGTCCTTATACTGTGGTATCATTTTGGGCAATGGCAGGATAACTCAGGGCTAGGGTCATACCTCCCTGGGCTACAAAATCCTACAGCTCCTCCTTGTCTTTTTTCATGTAGTTCAGGGAGGTACGTCTCAGGTCATTCACACCAACATGGACAATGACGATGTTGTATTTGTACTTGTTGTGGAGTGACCTGAGTGCATGCATTATGTGGTGGATCCTGGCACCCGGCAGGCAGCTGACAGTAAATTTCTCCTCGTTTAGCCTGGTTAGTGGGACATCAGTATCCCTGACTATAGAGTCACCTATGACTAGTGTGTTGGGTATGTTGTTTTGCTTTATGGGCTGAGGTTGAGTGGCACACTGATTTTCTGGGCTACGTGTCATTTTAGTAGTGTTGGGGAGGGGGGGGTGGTTGTCTGCATTTCAGCTTGGGGAGGTCTCTGTTGCTTGGGCAGATTTTTATTGAGAGCCTCCGTGAATGTGGGTGTGTGCTGTGGGTTTTGAAGGACTATGTGTTGAGTGTGATATGGTGCAGGTATTAAACTTCTCTTCTTGACTGTCTAGTCCAGTCTTGGCTGGAGAGAGCTTGGCTTCCAGTTTGGCTATATAAGTGCATCTCTCACAGGTTGTAGTGTTGGGTGGTAGGAGGAGAGGCTTGCCAGTGTACATGAGGCAATTGCTACATTGTCCCAAGATGCCCAGATGCATCAGGTGGACAGGAGAAAACACCGGAAGCTGACCCATAGACATGCCTGGATAGGTGCTTATTAATTTAAGTACTGAGAACTGTTTTCCTCTTGGCAAGTGAGGAAAGTCGAGTGCTGTAGTAATTTCTAGTTTATTTAGTGCTTGCAATGAGTTCTGAGCAAGTGCTGAGCACAAGGCAACAGTTTTGAGTGCTGAAATTAAAAAAACTGGCTAGTTCTATCTAAAACTAGCCAGTTTTAGCACCAATCTCAAGAAGAGAAACAGGCCATGGCCTGTTTGGTGATATTGGTAATTGTGGTCCAATGACCTGAGTGCATGCATAATGTGGCGGATCCTAGCCCTTGATAAGCAACTGACCGTAACTTTCTCCTTACTCAGCCTGTTGAGAGGGACATCAGTGTGTCTCACAATGGAGTTTCCAATTACTAGAATGTTTGATTGTGTGGTGACTTGCCTTATGGGCTTAGAGGTAGAGGCACCATGAGATGTAGCTCTATGTGTTGATGTAAGTGTTGTTTTGAAAGAGCACATTTGGGGCTGTTGAGGTTGTTAATCATTTAGGCGGTCTTTGTGGTTTAGGAAGGTTACATGTAAGTGCCTCAGCACATGTGGGTTTATATGTCTGTTTTGAATTGTGCATGATGGGTGTAGCGTGTGTACTACTGACAACCTTGCTGACATTAGGAGTACTTTTCCTCCACTGATGTTGTGTAAATACATCTCTCACATACCATATCAGTTTGAGAATTGATGGGCTGTCTGTAAACATGAGGCAATTTCTACATTGCCTCAGGATGCCCATATCCACCAAGCTGGTAACGGAGACAAAGCTTGAACAATGCTATCACAAAGTAACAAAGTTTGCAGTAAATCATCCACAAAAATCCCACCACTGCCTAGCACTCAAAGGACTAAACTGACTCAAACTCCCACACCTACTATCTTACTCCCAGCTTGTGACTACTCATCTACAAATCTAAAACTGTCAATTTCTCTCAACTCTAATCCAACCACACATACCAAATAGACCCCTTTGCTCAACCAAATGTTGCTTCTCCATGTCACTAAATTCAACAGTACAGCTGGTGACAGTCTGTTCTCAAACTATGTCACCAAAATATGGAACGGGATCTCTATTTCTCCTTCTAAAAACAAAACATCTCAAATATTTTAAACAGAAGCTAAAGTCACACTTGCAGAATCTCTAGTTCTGTCCCAGTACTAACCCTGGATAAATACTCCCCAGACTAAACTATAATTTCACACTTCTTCCTAATCATCTCTTTGTAACAACCCTTCTTCTCTGTACCCTCACCCACTCACCATAACTGACTACTACCCCCCACACACTTTTCCAATCACTTCATCCTTCTTATATTCAACTATGGAATCTTCTTTTCCCCACCATCTCATCCTTCTTCACACTTTCAGTCATTGCTAGTCCTTCTCCTTCGTTTATCACACTACTACACCAGCTTCTGATTAGCATAAAAAACTAAAGCATGAAAGGATGCTGCTTTTCTACAACTTTATGCCTATTTTATATCTTTATTATCAAACTACTTACCCAAGGAATGCTACTGGTCCACTGAAATTTATGTCTGTATATATATATATATATATATATATATATATATATATATACATATATATATATATATATATATATATATATAAATACATACATACATACATACATATATATATATATATATATTTTTATATATATATATATATATATATATATATATATATATATATATATACACAATGCTACAGGTCAAATTAAATTGATTTATGCTCATCATCTTTCTTTGCTTCATGCAATAATCTGTATCTCTGCCTTATTGTACTATCTGCCATGACTCCATTACTATGCAGACTTTTCAAAATACTATTGAATTACTTTTCTATACCTTCAACAAACTTTTACAAAATGTCTTTATTCTGTAGAGTGTATACACTTATAAAATGCTGTTTTTTTCAACACTATTCACTAGCCATTTTCACTGAGCAGAAAGACATAGTGAATTTGTTGGCTGACAAATTCAACTCAAACTTCAGCCCCCCACTCCCCATTGACTCCCTCCATGAAATACCTACTAGTATACCCCCTAACTATTAACAGGGAGCAGCTACTGGCAATGCTCACTAAGACCATTAACACAACCACAATGGTCTGCAACAATATCCTGAGATGCCTCCAAAATAGCTGGAAACATGACCTATCAGGACCACTTGAGTCACTTTTCAACTATAGCCTCAAAACAGACTTTGTACCATGAGAATGAAGGACTACAATGCTTATCCCATTTCACAAGGGTGGACCATCAACTGACTCCAGAAACTATGAATCTATTAGCCTGACTATTGTAATATGCAAAGCCCTGGAATGAATTACCATGGAAATGATCAACAAAGACATAGGCAACCTTCAGACACTGGACCCAATCCAGTTTGGCTTTGTCAAGGGAAGATCATTCCTACTAAACTTGATGGACTTCTTCGAGAAGGTCACCAAGGCAATGGGTGAGTGGAAAATGGTGCATGCCACCTATCTGGACCTGGCTAAGGCATTTAGTACAATACCATACCCTACTCAAGTATAGTTGACAAACTCACTGAACTGGACATAAACCCCAACATAACTTGCTGGATTGCCAACTGGCTCATAGACAGGACATTGCAAGTCAGGAATGGTGATACCAGGTTTACTAAGAGACCGGTCACCAGAGGAGTATCTCAGGGCTCCATGCTGGACCATTCTTATTTGGCATCTACTTTTTGGTGGTAAATGATGGTGTCAAGGGCCTTTGGCTGACTAAGTACACAGGTGACTGCAAATTGGGAGCTATCACAGATTCCCCCCATAACATAAATATCTTACAAGAAGATCTAACAAAGGCAAATGACTGGTGCCAAAGTCATGAACTAAAACTCAATGTTAAGAAATGCATTATAGCTCTTCTGGGAAAACTGCCTCCAGGCTAATTACTGCATTGATAAGACACCCCCAAGAGTTGACCTGGTAGTCAGGGATCTGGGAACATATATAGACAACAATCTGGCCATTGACCAACAGTTAGCCAAGGTAGTAAGAAAAACATTCTATGTCGCCCAACTTATAAGTAAGGGCATGGTATCCAGATCCAAGGAAGTTATAGTTCTACTATTTCAGTCATTATCAGACCTGTCATTCAGTGTAATGCCCCCTTTCACATGTACCTGACCAAACAAATGCAACAGTTGGAATGCCTGCAAATGTTCCTTACCAGAAGAATTTAGGGTGTAAACGTATTGTCCTATATTGATCTCCTTAAAGCCCTATCTCTATACTCCATCTCCTATAGGTTACTAAGAGGCAATCTATGCCTTGCTTACAAACTATTCTCAGATCCAGCTCTGATGGACCTTTTATGCATCCATAAAATGAACAGTATCAGAACCACTAGATCCAATGATTTAAATTTTGCTTGTGACATAAATAAGACATGTTGGTGAGACAGATATGTGTCTCAGAAGATCTCCATGCTTTGGAATAGGCTCCTCATCCATGTGAAGCATCCCTAATCCTACTGAAGAATAACCTTGACCAATGGATGGGAAATCAGAAATTCACCCTAGGTCTGGCCCTCATGTCTCTGATAGACACAGGCAGGTAGACAGTATCATATCATAGGCTCATAGGTTCATACTAGGCTATCTGCTTTTGTGGGCCATTTCAAGCCTACTCAATTACCCCATGTGAGAAACAATCCCTGCACCTTGTGTTTGAAAAGTAAATACCATAACCATTATGACAACCTCCCTATATGGCCAAAGTAACATACTCACCCACACACAAACTTCAGAAACTTCCTAACTAACATACCCCCTCCTAATAAATGCTGAAGCTACATAGGGACACAACTGGGGTGGATTGCACAGCTAGGCTTATAATTCCCTGGTGGTTATTAGCCTAGTATAACTATGAACCTATGACACTCACTGCCACCAGAGAGGAGTAGTCAGGGAACACTTCAGAATGTTGAAGTTGCTTCCTGGAGAAAGAATCCCTGAATCCCTGAGGCAGAATCTATTAAAGAAGTTTCATTTGCCATGCCTGCCCCTTTCTGAAAAGAAATTGCATGGAAGACTGGGATTTTTTGAACTAGAACATTTTGGACAATTTCTGATTCCTGAAGAAGGATGCCTGAGGGTTCTTAAAGTAGAATCTTAAGGCAGACAGCATCATAACTTCTTGCTCACTCTTCAGAAGTTCTTCCTTGACCTTGGGCTAAACAGTGAAGACCATCAAAAGGGGTGTTAACAAAAGATGTCTTGAAGTTGTCTGCAAAGTCACACAACTGGAGCCAGGACCTGTTGCTAAAACCCTTCCTCTGGTGGCATTGTGCAGAAGCCTCTCTGAGTGGTTGGAAATGATTAACACAGTCACCATCTAAGACTTCTAAGACTTAAGTTGTTTTCAACTCTCAGAAAATAAAGGCATCCTTAAAGAGTTATAAAGCCTGTTCTACAAAATCTCTTAAGGACTGCATCATATGACTCTGATAATTTAGCTATCTAACAGCAAACATGCCTGAAGTGTATTCTCACTTCCACATGAGATCCATAGTCAAAGATTCCTTGTTGGCAGGATGTACCAAGATTGCAATAATGTAGCTTCATTTTGGTGGCTACTACCATAGGATCATAGGAGATTACTAGGCTAATGGCCATGAGGCCCTTACAATCATAGCCAAGAGTTTATCCCCAAAATAGAAACTTCAATCAGCACCTGTTGCCCCTGTCAGTGAGGGACACAGGTGGAACCCCTCAGACAAATTTGTGGTTTTCCATCCACTCAAAAGTTGCACTTGAAGAGGGTCAGCGGCATACATTGTTTGATGTGTATGGGGCGTGTATTCTAGAGATGGCGCAGCCTCTGGGAGACTAACCTGTCTCTCCAGCAGGTTTTGTTAATGCCCCATATTAGATTTAGGACTTTCGATCAGGTAATGCATGAGGAGTGAGACTCATAGATATGGAGCATCTCTAGTAGAGCAGATTCTGAGATTGCCTTGTAGGCAAGACACAGATCATCTCTGAGCAATTTGTATGATACCGAGTAGAGTGATAGCGATTTGAGTCTGTCTACATAGAACAGATGTTGGAGGCCATGGGTTCTCTTTGTGAGGTACTTCTGTGGCCTTTCCAGTAGGTGCAGGTGTTTGGAGAGGTACATACCAAATGGGGTCTTGTACTCAATTACTGGCCTAATGAAGGAGGAGTACAAAAAGGTAATAACCTCCTTTTTTCTGGAAACAATTCCTTTACTTATGAGATCAACCACATAAAAGGCTTTTCTGACCACTGCTGCTACATGATGGTCGAATGTGAGATTGTTGTTAACCTGTGTATCCAGGTCTCTCACCACAGGTTGTGTGCTTAGGGGGTTGCCATTGATGTGGTAATTAGCAGGGGCTGTGTTTTTCCCAATTGGTAAGATAATACATTTTTGGGGGGTTTAACTTAAGCAATCTACTGTTCAACAAAGAAACAACAACAAACCAAAATATATAATTGAAATACTGTTTATTTAAGCAAAAACTTGCTTAAATAGTATTTCGATTATATATTTTGTGTGCAGGATCTGTTGGATTTTTTTCCTGGTTACCGGTGGAACAGTTTCTTGGCTTTCTTTTTTGGGTTTAACTTAAGGCCATGACTTTTGCACCAGTCATTTATTGCTGCGAGACCCTCTCGTAGTATGTTAACATCATCTGGGGAGTCAAAGACAGCATCCAACTTGCCATCATCTGCAAACATGGTCAGCCATAGGCCTTTTGTCTTTGCCTGGACCTCTGAGAAGTAGATGCCAAACAGTAGGGATCCCAGGACAGATCCCTGGGAACACCACTAGTGACAGGTCTGCTGTCGGAGGTGAAGGTACCTATTTTGACCATGTGGGTCCTATTGGTGAGCCAGATGGCCACCCACCTGATGAGATAGGGATTTACACCAAGTTGTGTTAGCTTTTTGATGATACCTGAGTGGGGGATTGTTTCAGAGATTTTGGACAAGTCAAGGTAAGCTGTATGTACTGACTTTCCCTCATCCAGTGCCTTGGTGACAGTCTCAAAAAAGTCAACGAGGTTCAACAGGCAAGATCTGCCCTTGACGGATCTGAACTGGGTGAGGCCAAGTGCTTGGAGATTGCCTATGTCCTTGTTTATGAGGTCCATAATAATATGCTCCATGGCCTTACAGATCAGACTTGTAAAGCTAATGGGGTGATAGTTTCCAGGGTCAGTAGTGGCACCACCTTTGTGCAAAGGGATGACAATGGCAGTTCTCTACTCAGCTGGAATGAAGCCTGTACTTAGACTATGGTTGAATAGGGTGCTCAATGGTGAGGGTTTTTCTTGCTGGAGATGGTGCAAAACACAGCCTGGGATACTATCAGGTCCCATGGAAACTGTGTTCTTTGCCTTGGATAGGGCCTTCAACTATGGAGATGTGAGGTGCGGTACAAGTATCAGGGATGTCGAATGGGCCTTTAGGGGGGGTGAAGTTTGCACTGAACCTATCTGCTAGCAGGTTGCCTAAGTCAACAGGATCAATGCAAGTGGTACTGTTAAGAAATAATTTGGAACAAACCTGGGCTTTGCCATGGAGGTTCCTGATGTAACTGAAAAAGGCTTTGTGGTTAGCCTTTGTTTCAGAGGCTAGTTACAATTCATAATTGGCTTTCAAGGTTTTCACTAGTGATCTAATTTGCTTGTTGAGACTAAGGAGGGAGTTTTTCCAATTGGGAATTTGTGCCTTTTTACCCTTGGACAACAGTTTCTTCCTTTTGTTGTAAAGCCTGTTCATAGAGGATGTCCACCAGATAGGTTTGTGTTTCCTTGAGGAGCAGGTTTTAGTTCTGTTGGTTATGGCTCAGTCTATGCAGTTGTACAGGTGCTTGTATACTGCACTGGTGTACTGTTCAGCATAGTTGACTGCATTCTCTGAGGGGGGTGGTGATGTAATAATGGAGTCCACCAGATGACCCTTACTTCATTGTTGTCTGTCCTTAGTTGGGTCTGGGACTTTATTCACTTTGGAAGGAATACTTTCCACCACACTGGGCACCTGCCCTGATCTCTCTACCATCAGGTCCATTATATAGTCAGTGGGAAGGATCACCCAGGAACAGAGGTGACAGATCTGAAGGTCTCAAAGTGAACATCTTCATCCATGGAAGGGGGTCAGGAAACCCACTGCAACATTAATTCTAACATTTCACCAAGTTTTGTGACCTGTGGAGGGGACTGTGGAGACTTTTCCTGATCATCAAGGTCAGTGAGGGACCCTGTATAGATGTGCCTCCTCATCTACATACATTACTGCTGTGGCTCATGAAGGGACTCACCTGTCCATGGGAAGCATAGTGAGAAGGAAAGACTAAAGAATAAAGAGTGCCTAATGTGGAGCCAAAATTGCTAGACCATCCATTATCTATTTAAACTTACAAGTGATGATCCTCTCAATGAACTTAAAGACTGACTCTGTATCTGTCAGTACTAGAGACCTTCAAGTCTGAACCATGTTAGTCCCTGTGTAGGCAATTGATGATGACAGACCTGAAGGTTCCTACATTTAGATCAGAGCTGGCAACTCTAACGCCAATGACCCTGACATAGAAAATAGTGCCAAACAAGTCATCACCAAACATAGTGCAGAAAACCCAGCACTAAGAGGTCAGAACTACTTTTCCATTGACTCTAGAGCAATCAGAATCAATTCAGTCAGATGCTTCATAGTTGGAATCAAGGGATCCATTCCTGTTGGAACTGATAAAGAATGATTTGGAATTCTACAATGGCTGGAAAACCACCTGTACCAAAACCTGTACTGGGAAAAGAGTTTCTCTGAAGGAGATGTGGGGCCAATAAAAATCTGCCCTCAATACACAGGAAGACAGGATGACACCCAAGTAAAATTGAGCCATTACAAAAGCCTGTATCATTATTTTCCAGGCAAAATGAGAAGTCCTCCAATCTCTTTTAATAGATGAAAAGGAAGAACAAGGGGAACTTAGAAGGGGGACATAGAAAGATTCCTCTCAATAGAATAATTGCTAACTGTCCTTCATGAGGAGAGATCATGCCAAAGACAAAAAGACAAGGAAGGTACTGAACCATATGGGGCCAAGATCATCATTGAAGAATCAGCCTAGGAACCTTTCAAAGAAGATTAGGCTGATATTCATTTGATTTTCTTTTTTTCTCCTTTTCTTTGTTTCTTTCTCTCTTGCTGTCTCTTTGTCTAATTCTGAGAGGCAGGAAGGAAGGAAGACCTTTCAGAATTAAATTTTTCTTTCACTTTTTTGGAGAGAATGAGAATTCTTAGAGATGCTGCGGGTGACCTGAAAATATCCTGGAGAGGGATTTTTTTGCCTGCAATGGGTGCATTTTCTAAAGTCACTGCAGGTGGCACAGTTTTCTTCATAAAAATCAAAATGTATTACTTCTAAAAGGGGTTACTTCAAAGTAAATATCATCCTGCCATATGGTATACTGACCAGACTGCATTATAGTTAAAACAGGAATGCAGACCACTAAAAGTTGGGGGGGGGGGAGGTGCTTGCCTCACCATTTCCAACTCTTGATTTAACAGACGTTTGAAAGCCTGTTTTTGCTGAAAGCACACTCAATAATTTTTTTGAGTAAATTGTAAGGCACCAAGAAATATAACAATAGATAACATTATTCTGACTAAAGAATAACCATACATGGGTTGAAGTCTCATAATCAGTTACTGAAATAGAAGAAAAAGAGACCTGGTGAGAGGAGTCCCACTGAATGGATAGATGTACAGGAAAATGAGGCAAACGTGGCAATAGTTGGCAGATATGAAGGAAATTAGGGAACATGAGTCAGATGAACAAACAGTGCCATGTACTGACAGGCAGAGAGTAGGAAGTGGGGCAGACAGGAACAGACCTGTGCAATTATAACATAAATTCCACAGAAGAGAGACACCTTCCATCATGTCTTAATATACTGTATACACAAACAGGGGAAGTTGGTTTAATGGTTAAGGTGCTTCCCTGACAAGGACAAGGTACAAGGTTTGAGTCTCACCTTTAGGGGAACATGACTAGGCTTAAAAAGGCCCACTGGAGTTGTTAGCCTAGTAATTACTCATAACCACCTAAGCAGTACCCCTGTGCTCCTTCTACATTCCTACCTGTTTTCAAATATATCTGCTGCATTTTTGCTATTAAGACTGTGTAGGTATGTGAGGCAGAAGGCTGTTCTTTACATCAGATGTGCATGAATCTAGTTTGCTACTTTAACAAAAACTGGCAAGTGATGGCCATGATTTTTCTTTGTACACAGTGATTGTAAGTTTTTTTATTTTTCTTGTTTTTTTTGACAGCATCCCCTGTGTGTTTCAGTTCTTTCACATTGTATAAATAAGCCACAACAGCTGGAAGTGCTTGATGTGCTCTCCTTTTCTGCTGTTGAAAACCACTTAGGCCTTTCTGTATGTGAAGTACCACAGGACTGCTTCACTTTCATGACTTGCACTAATGTGATAACCATGTAAAATGGGTAGCAAATACCTGATAGGTATGCAACAGCATGTAATGATTATGAATCAACAGAACACAAAGAACCAACAAACCAGGATTTAAGTTTATTTAAAAGCACCAAATCTCACAAAAATCTTTTCTTCAAAAAGCGTCAAAATGAAATAAAAGGATGCTCGCATGCAGCAGCAGCAGCTATAATGCAATAATGATATAATTAGATAATTAATAAACAAATCAAACACAACACAAATTCCAATGTTGTGAGCTCTCCTTCTTGCTCTTTCCCAAAAGGAAAAACATGTTTTTAAATTTTAAAATATATACAGTTTCTTTTCTGCACTTTCTAGTTTTGACATCAATATCATGTACATAGAAAAACACAAACTTGTTAAACTTGTTCTAAATAGTCCCCCTCTCATTTCATCTCATGTGCTTCAAAATGTGCTGCAACTATACTTCTTCTTCTTCTTTTTTTTTTGAATTAAATGCTCCAAAAAAAATTATTTTAAAAAAAGCCCTCTTTGTTTGGTGTAAAATTTGTTACATGGGCACTTTTAGAGCATAAAATGACACCCAGAATTGCAAACTAAAATGTACCCCAACTATCAAATTTAAATTTATTTAATAAAAAAAAATGATAATATATGTGTTTACAAACCTTACATCTCCCACAGAGAAAAGTCCCAATTTTAGTGGTGTTCCATGTATTTGTGATGCAGGCATCTTAATCTTAGATCTTACAAAGAAAATATTTTTCTTGCCTGCCTTTACGAAAAAAACTTCATATTACATCAAGCCATTGTTGAACATTTCTAAGTGAAAAAAAATAAATATTATTTGCTGACACAATCAAGGAACTTTGTTGTAAAACTACCATAAGTAGTACAAAATAAAATAAATGTTCTTTAGGTAGAACCTGAGCTGTATGTTGTATTGTATTACACCCCTTTGTTGATTATGAATCCCCCAGTCTGTACTGTGGTAAAAACAATTATTTACCTCTCAGATATGCCAAAAAGAAACCAAGTTACTCATCTTACAAAAAAAAAAAGCTTAGTAACTTTGTATATCGCATAACATACATTTCTTTGGGTGACATTTTACATGCACAGCTGAAATGCAATCATGTTTAAGCATATGTGATTAATTCTATAGGAGAAGACCTCTGAACATTAGTGGTCATTATATGCATGAGTTCTTTACTTAAATACCTCTGCTGCAAAGTCATTCCTCTTGACAATGATGTCACTTGCCCTGAAAAAGGCAGGCTGAATATGCATAGCCAGTATGCGAATAAATGCATGATATGTTTCCAGTTTGTGTTGACTCTCTTTACTCAGCATCATGTGAAAAACTGGATGCTGGAAAATATAAAAACATTGTTACATAATATCAGATAATACTGCTCTCTCACTACAGGATTTCATTTCTACTCATCTTTACTTTTGTGCATAAAAATGAACAAATATGAAAAAATGAACAAATACATAACATATATTATGAAAATCTTCTAATCACTCACATTTGATATAAACGTATATTCTATCAAACAAATGACAAGAAAAGCAAAGATGTGGAATAGGATGCTGAAGCATGATTTACTTACTAAAAGCTTTTTGTCATAATCAACTATGCCAGAAAGATAGTAAAACACATTTTCTATCATTGATAAAATCAATCAGCATCTTTTTGGGGGAGGGGGGCTGCACCATCTTCAACCGCATTTGTTTAACTTTGTTGACTTTATACAATAGTCTTTAAAGGCACATTTTAGAGGAAAAAATATACAATTTACTTTTTTTCAGAATGAAAGAACAGTATGTACAGAATAGCCATTTTGCTGTTTTCAGTGTGCATTTATCTGATAAGAAGCCAAACAATTCCCTTCAAAAACTGTCCTCTACCATAAAAGAAATACTGTCAAAGATGTTTACTACACACACACACACACACACACACACACACACACACACACACACACACACACACACACACACACACACACACAAACACGTACATACATTATCACAACAGAGATGATAAAGCAAGTACTGTTATCCAATTTTACATTAAAGTAGGTTTCAAAAGAATGTATGAGAGACATCCATGACATTAATCAGTGGTCAGAATCCCTTGTCTAATTATTATTGGTATAGTATATGATCTTTCAAACAAAAATGTATATATATTCAAACTCATTTTTTAGAAGTATTTCAAAATAAATCCACAAATTAAAGAGAAATCTTGGGTTATAAAAATCAGTGTTCCAGTCAGTGATTTCTGTTGGGCTCTCTCCTAACACCTATTTCTTGTAACTTAAAGCCAACACTCTTGACCTATGGTAACTTAAGTTTGCAGAGGACTGTAAATTGGGTGCTGCCATTTATTCCTTTACTGACTTGCAACTGTCATGAGTTAAACTGTGTTAACAATGGGTGCAAGGACAATGGTCTCAAACTAAGTGTAAAAAAATATAGTATAGTTCATTATGGTAAACAAAACTTTCCACATCCTACCATACACGCGACACTTGTAAAGAATATAGGTAATCCTTATCCTTTGACTATCATGTCTTCGCAGTAGTTTGAAAAGTCTTCTTTCTGGCTCATCTAATTTTCCATTAGCCATCTCTCATCAGACCCATTCCTGACTATGACTCTTTTGGCATGTATTTGTGTAAACATATCACTCAACTTGAAAGACCTCAGTGATTCTCAACTAAAAATATCAATGACCTTAAGAAGCACAGTTATCCAGACAATCTGGCAGCTGTTTTCTGTATTCAGTCTCTTATGGAATCTGCTATAGTAGTGTGCCATGAAAGATCCAACATTTCTTGACTTCATATTCTATTGTAGAACAAATGGTTACACAAATACCTGGTTAAAGGACATAAAACTTCAACAGATAAATAAGATACATTTTTGTGATAGATCCATATCCTAACATATCCTTCACCTTTGGAACAAGTTTCTATTACTTGTTAAGCACAGTAGAATCCTTGACACCTTCAAGCTAAACCTATATAACTGGATACTCACTGTTGCACTGTCCCTCACTCTATCTGAATATAGTTTAATAACTAGGAATTTAATGGTTTGTGACTGGTTTCCTAGTATGAACACATGGAAATATGAACCTATGAATATACCAGTGTTGACATTTTCTACTTCTGCTTTAGAATGATAAATCCATATTTTCTATCTGTAAATGTCTATATATTATATCTGCAAATAATATATATACAGTATATGAGTTTATATATATATATATATATATATATATATATATAGTTTTAGTTCAGAATGTTGACATTGTGAACTGCAGTATCAGAATGTTGACAGTTCATTTTACCAACAGTTAAAATGTGGACAGTTTATTTTGTAGACACAGATAAGTGGGTTTATGTGATGTGTGGGAGCATTTCTGTGCTAGTGTTTGCAGGTTAGGTAAAGCGATAGCTTTATTGTTGCATGTTGTCTGTCTGTGTGTGTGTGTGTTTGTGTGTGTGTGTGTGTGTGTCTCTGAGTCTGTCCTGTGGAGTGGTAGTGTTTCAGAAAGGCTTTGTCTAAAGTAAGGTGCAGAATTAGGGTTAGGACAGGGGCAGGTTTAGGGTTAACACACATTAGTAAGGTGGAGTGGGAGAAGATGTACGGGCTTAAAGGTTGACTAATTCCTTTATACCCATTAATGGATACTGTTTCTTTAAGTGCTTAAAGTTTGAATTCTTGGCACCAAAAGTGTATATCAGCTTGTTTTATTGTATTGTAAGATGTTCTGATGAAGCCCAAGGTGGTTTGGGTGAAACCGCTTAATCTTTTTAGTCAATTTTAGTCTTTTTGGGCAACATATTGTGGTTATCACAATAAACTTGTTTTAGCTGAACGCTGGATGTGGTGAAACACTTACTGGCGACTCTGAGGCTGTTGGTTGTTTAGTTGCTTCTTTCCTTTGTGGATTTCATTCAGTTGTCGTTTTTTCCAGCCATGGATATCATCGGTGTCGTACCACTAAAGGAATCGGTAGAAGAGAAGGAGAACCTTTCTGGGTTACGTGAGGAAATAGTATCACTCAAGTGTGAAATAAGCAGGCTTTTTGAGATGGTACACAATTTATACAGCAAAGATTGTGGTTTGAAGCCATCTCATGTGCCTAAAGTTTCAGACAATGCATACACTAAAGGTACTCGTATCGGCCTGGCCAGGAAGGACACATCTGCTAGTGACATACGACCATTAGGGGAAGATAAGCGGGTAAGCAGTAGTAATTCCGAAGATAGAGAGAACAACATTCCATTGGAGAAGAGAGATATGGGTAATGACAGTTTCTCTATACCTAATGGACAAGGTATGTGTCACAGATGTAGTCTGGAAGGGACCGCCAATACTTTGGACATTATGGAACCCTTGAACAGTAGTAAGATTCATTTATCAGATTTTACCTTCGATTTTTCGATTTATGATGTGGAAGATGAAGCTAAATGAACTGGTGCAAAGCCGAAAAGAACGCTACCATTAAAAACATACTCTTCAGTAACTGGTAGTACTATGCAACAAAATAAAGGTACTCTTTTCACAAAAACTCATTCTGTTAACCGATCAGAAAGAGTTGAAACAATAAATAAAAACAATCAGTTTAATCAATTTTTAACTGTGAATTGTAATTTTGATAGTATGAAGCATAATCAAAATATCAAGTCTCCCAACCCGGACAATGGGGGGAGCTTAAAAAGTATGATTTATTCATTGGGCAAAAAATTAAAACGCATTAATGGACTGAAAGCTGATAATGCTTATTTGCTTAAATATATTGATATGAAAATAGTCCCAATGGGATTGAGGTTTTTTTAAACAACCTATGGGAATAGTATTAACTAATAATGGTATAAGTGAATTTAATTAATTTTTTAATGAATGTGGCTTTAATTTTATGTAAATGCTTATCAACTATAACGACGAGAAGTTGTTCACATTAGTACAGGAAACTGATGATCTTAACAATAAGATAACCAATGACTTATTATTTTCTGAATGGGAAAGATTATATATTAAACAATTTAATTTAGCTGAGAAATGGATAAAAAGTATCCGGGATAGAAAGTGTAAAAAAATACAAAGAGATTTTGGCCAATATAGGAAGGACACAGCTTATATATGGCTGAAAGAAAAAGAAAAAAACTAGGTTTGATAACAAGATGGATAAACCAATACAGGTAGGAAGAAATTCTCAGAATTTTTGGAGGGACAATTCAGTTCAGGGACAACCTTTTCAGAACAGAGTCCAACAACAACACTACCACCCAAACACAAGGATCCAGCAGAAGTATTGGCGGAAGAACCAAGAGTGGTAGAATCACAAGATTGTCATAATCAGGTTAGACACATAGTAATTACAGACAAAGTACATACATACAATCATTTTAATATTTATAATTATTCTAATACCATTATACATCATACACACTTTGATTTATTCACAAAGGGTATGAAATATATACCAAATCCCAACTTTGATCTTGTTGATTGCATAAGTGAGTTTAAAAAATATACTAGGAAGGTCAATTTAGCTGGTTGGTTTAAAGACAAACATCAGATTTATACGTGACAATAATGAAAATTCTACTGATATGTTAAAGAAAAAAAGCACATATATTCCACCCAGTCATCCTATGGTGAATACATATGGGAAAATAGTGATAAGGGAAATATATCAAAAATACAATAAATTTAGAAAGATCACATGTACTAGTAATCTAACCAAGGAGGAAGGGAAGTTATTAAAAGATTTACAAAGGGACAATACTATTAGGGTGATGAAGCCTGATAAAGGGGGAGGGGTGGTCATTTATGATAGTATTGAATATACAAAAAGGATATATGACATACTTCATTATTCTGGTAATTATAAACCAGTGTCTCTTAATAAGATCAATATAGCCTACCAAAGAATTGATACATACTTGGAAGACTATTTTATTGAAGGTAGAATTACTAGTGATATTTATAATTGTTTAAAAGTAAAATATCCTAAATTGGCTACATTGGTAGGTATACCTAAAGTACACAAGGACACCTCGGACACCCCTTTTAGACCAATTGTATCAGGCAGCAAATCTAAAACTTACCCACTGGGCAAGTTTATTGACATGAAGTTAAAAAATATATACAATACAATACCACACATGGTGAAAAATTCCTGGGAGTTTCTAAGTGTATTTCCTACAGATGCATGGAAAGAAGGAATTATGTTTGTCACTATAGACATAATAGATCTCTTTTCATGCATCCCTAAGCAAGAAGGATTAGAGGCCTTCAGCAACAGTATTATTAAATATACCATTTTTAGTTGTTTAATATTGTAACTTATGTCCATTATACTGGACAATAATTTCATTTATTTTGAGGGGGAGTATTTTAAGCAGACTAGGGGGGTAGCTATGGGAGCAACATGTGCTCCCATATTTGCTAACCTGGTTATGCTTGATTGGGAAGTCACCTAACTTTTCCCCAGTGAATATTATACATGTATTAAATATTACTCCATATTCCTGGATGAAATTTATATATTATGGGAGGGTGATATGGAGAAATTTCAGGCCTACATACAATTTCTAAACAACAGTAGTGATTATTTAAAGTTCACTTATACACATAGTTATAAAGGCGTGGCCTATCTAGATACTTATATTTATCACCAGGATGGAAGACTAAAATCTAAAATATATCGGAAAAATACTTTCTCCAACAACTACTTGGAATATGGTAGTTGTCACCCTGATAACATTAAATCTAATGTATTTAAAGGACAGTGCATTCACTCTGCTCGAATACATCTGAATATGATTCCATGGTGGAGTAACTGAACTTTATAAAAGAATTATTCCAACAAAGAGGCTATCCCCAAAATATGATGCAAAACATTATACAATATATTATTCAGGAGTGGGGTACAAAATATAAGCCTCTTTTAGGAGCTGGGATAGGGGCAAAATTGTGTCAGGATTGTGGACATAAGAATACGGTGACTGGTTTATATCAGAGATCTTGTATTATTCAATATAACCTAGCAGCTAAGGAAGTGAAAAATATTTTATACAAATATTGGTATTTAATAACAGGTGATTCTAATCTATTAGACATCATGGGTACTAAACCTATTTGTATTTATAAAACTGGATGAAACATTAAGAAATATTTAGAACAGCATTCCGGAGGGGCAAAGAATACTAAGAGAGAAAGTAACACACATAGCAAGAAATGTGGTGCATGTAATCAATGCTGTTACATGTTGGAATCAGGTAAAATTATTTTAGATAATGGACTTAAGACATTAGTAAGATTTAGGGAAGGTAATTGTAATACCAAAATGCTTGTGTATATGGCTAAGTGCAGTGTATGCCCTAGTTACTACATAGGAAAGACGGAGAGAAGTTTTAAAAAGAGGATTTATGATCACATATACAGCATAAGAACAAAAGATAATACAAATGTACTTTATAGACATATTGAGAGGAAAGGAGATGTACATCAATTTAAATTTGCCATCTTAGATATAATTAATACGGATGCTAGGGGAGGTGATCACAAAATGTTACTGAGTTATAAGGAGATATGGTGGCAGATATTTTTGGACGCAACTACCCCCTCTGGTCTTAATGATCACATCCCAATCAAACCCATTTTGGAAATATTTTAATAATATTGAATCATTTAGTATTTAGATAGGTTAAATGAACATTAGCATATTTTATTACTACTCTTTCAGTAGAGAATACAGTCATATTAAATACATTTACGATAAAAAGTTATTAGATGTAGATATATTAGTTTACAATATATTATTTTGGAACACACAGGAATAATACACTCAATAGTAGATGAGTATTTATTTATTGTTCAAGTAATGTTTTAGATAATGTGTAGTATGTAGAGTTTATATAGTACATTTATGATACATCTATTTATTACTTTTCACTAAGCTAGAATATTTATGTCAGTATTGTATGTAATATATGTATGGGCTTAAAAGTTGACTAATTCCTTTATACCCATTAATGGATATTGTTTCTTTAAGTGTTTAAAGTTTGAATTCTTGGCGCCAAAAAGTGTATATCAGCTTGTTTTATTGTATCGTAAGATGTTCTGATGAAGCCCAAGGTGGTTTGGGTGAAAGCGCTTAACCTTTTTAGTCAATTTTAGTCTTTTTGGACAACATATTGTGGTTGTCACAATAAACTTGTTTTAGCTGAACGCTGGATGTGGTGAAACACTTATTGGCGACTCTGAGGCTGTTGGTTGTTTAGTTGCTTCTTTCCTTTGTGGATTTCATTCAGGTGTGGGAGAAGACAAAGAATGCTATCACTGATCACCTGTGTTTTGATGCTTGTGCAATCATTTGACACATCAACATACACATAAATACACAGTATGTATGTATGCATATTTATGTTTATACTTCCATATACACACAAACAAACACACACACACACATATATATATAAATATATATATATATATATATATATATATATATATACATATTTAATATATGTATATATCATATACATATACATACACACACACACAAACACACACATATATATATATATATATATATATATATATATATATATATACACTATATATATATATATATATATATATATATATATATATATATATATATATATATATATACATGTGTGTGTGTGTGTGTGTGTAAATGACTCAGTACGACATCACTGACTTTTCGGAAAGTCGAAAGTCATATGGTGGAGACGTTGAGACCCATATGTTAAACTTTCCGAAAAATCAGAAAGAAGTAAAATGGCAAAAATCTATGTGCCTCCCACATCCAATGAAAATTATATATACTAACTATGCGATTGCACTATAGTGGAGAAAAGGGTAAATTCCCCAATCCCCACTCTTCCACAAGCTCCTTACAAATGCTTCCACTTTTCAGAAAGTCAAATACATTATGTTAATGTATATATTTATAAATGCATATATGTATATCTGTATATATATATATATATATATATATATATATATATATATATATATAAACAGCACTCAATAAACAGCCAGGGCAACCTCTTCTCCAAGAACGACTTCATTTGTATGAGTTGTTTAAAAGCTTTAATAGAATAAAAAAGTAAAAGCATGAACGATGTATAAAACTGAATGCGGTGGACTTTTATCATAAGATAAGGGCTTTCAGATCCAAATAGTGATCCTTCTTCACATCTAACTCTCCACCACCTTTCTTTCCTTTTTATGTATTTCACTTCTTCCAGTCACTGTGCTCTATTCGACCAACTCCTCCTTTTGTACCAATCATCACAAGGTTTGTGTCATAGATGTCTTTTTAATCTACGTCCTTGTAGTGCTGGCTTCACTGGAAAAGCTGTATTGAGCCCTGGTGTTTTATGGGCTCTCAATCTCCCAATCCAATGCATTTCTTTTATTCTAACATGTTGTTGACATCACCTCCTCTTTGTGTCATGTAGTACTTGTAACACCCTAAAATTAAAACTGTGTCCAATATTATCACATATGTGTTTTGCCAAACGCACCAGGGCAACTTCTACTATCATTCTCCCTTGCCAGATTATGGAACTCTCTTCCCCCTTACATTAGAACTACCCCTAACCTACCATCCTTTAAAACCCTACTCCACTCTCACCTCTAACTCCCTCTGGGAGTGCTCCTGTACCCATCCTACCTGATTCCTGATACCGATCCCTATTCTATTCTACTTTAATCTCTGCCACTGCTTCAATTCATCTTTCTAAAATTCCTTTGCCTAAATACATGTAATGTATTAAATGAACATAAGTGTATTGTTTTTGCTAATATCTTATAAGTGATTGACTCAGCTCATATATTTCAAGATATGTAAAATCTTGCCTTGCTGTATATTGAATGTTAAACTGTTGTTCTCATATGCTGTACAAATACATTGTATACTGTCTTTCTGTCTGGAGCTTTTCTCCTCGGGCCTCCATTGAAAACGGGCTACCTTGGCCCAATGGACTTTCCAGGTTAACAAATTGAAATAAATAAATAAATAAATCTGAAGAATCTGTGGTTACAGATGTAGAAGGTGTCAGTGAGGAGAATAAGTGACCTGGATGGGTGGGCAACTGATTCTCCCACCTTTGAAGTTCCTTTTTGACAAAATCTTGTTCCAAAAATTGGAAGGAGAGAGAATGTTGGTTTTGAGTGCAGAAAGACTTGGGAAACCAAAACTAAACAACTTCTACTTACAGCACAAAGGAAGCTTAAAAATAATTTTAGTGCTTTTGTTTTTTATTTTTTTCAAGAAACTTCTTCAGAAATGAAAACACATCTTCATACCAAGATTTAAATCCTGCATCACTAAATTACTTGACTAGACAGAACCAATGAACACTTAACGTTCGTTCACTTGAAGTTTTTCTTTAAAACACCACCATATAATATGTTATATACAAACAATGTATTTATAAAAAAGAACAACTAATAAAATAAATGGTTACTATCAAATTAAAATCTCTTGTGCTGATAAAAAAAATTTATATTAATTGACTAGTTCAGTCCTGGGTGTTTGTCAGCATCCAGTCTTATTTTCAACTCTGTTTCAAGGCATTCTAATTGTACATTGTAATTTCATGAAAAATTATCCAAGGTTACTTCATCAACTACAAAAAACTGAAATTTTTTAAAAGTCCTGACAATTCATGCCATATTTACCAATGAATTACTCAGGTCTTTTGTTTTTTATTGATGTAATGTGTTCGGAAATTCTCTTGGATAATCTTCTAATAGTTTTTCCAACATAATAACAAAACATGTCTCACCTGTGGCTAAATAAACCACACCTCGGGAATTACAATCAAACCTATCCTTAGTACAAATGACCCTTTCAACTCCTTTTATGTATATACTTGATACATTACTGATGAACCTGCAGTATTTACATCTGCCACATTGGTATGTTCCAAGATTCCCTTGTATGTCTGTGTGCCCTGTTCAATCACAGCCTTACCTCAGGCTTTGTCCCTAACAAATGGTGCACTGCTACAGCCATCCCTTTCCACAATGGGGGAGCAACTACAGACCCTCGGAACTACCACCCCATTAGCCTGTAGAGTCTGGTATGTAAAGCTATGGACTGCATCATCATGGATCTGCTCAACAAAGATATAGGCAATCTCCAAACTCTTCACCCCACACAGTTTGGCTTCATTAAAGGGAGATCCTGCCTGCTGAACCTGACTGACTTCTTCGAGGCAGCCACCAAGGCTGTGGATGAGGGTAAGGCAGTGCATACAGCCTACCTTGACCTGGCCAAGGCCTCTGATACCATTCCCCTCTCAGGTATCATTGATAAACTCACCAAACTAGGCATCAATCCTTATATCACTAGATGGTTTGCAAACTGGCTCACAGACAGGACCCACAGAGTGAAAGTTGTGGACTCCACATCAGTCTGTTGACCAGTAATGAGTGGAGTTCCACAGGGCTCGGTCCTGGGCCCTCTCCTGTTTGGCATCTACTTCTCATCAGTCCAGACCAACACAGAGGGACTCTGGCTGACCAAGTTCACTGATAACTGCAAGCTAGGAGTCATTTTCAACTCCCCAAGTGATGCAGACATCCTACAAAAGAGCCTCTCTGAGCCCAATGACTGGTGTCGGAACCATGGCCTTAAGCTTAATGCCAAAAAATGCGCTATCACTCCCTTTGGAAAAAACTCATCTCCCACGAATTACAACATCAATGGGAGCTCACTAAACACTGAAGGGGCCATAAAAGATCTGGGCACCCAGGTTTACAGCCACCTCACCTTCGACCACCATGTTGCCACCATGGTCAGAAAGTCCTTCTACATGGCACATCTTATAAGCAAAGGGTTTGCATCCAGAAAGAAAGAAAGAGGACATCATCCCTTTCTACTCAACCCTCATTAGACTAATCATTGAATATAATGCCCCATTTGGCATGTACCTGACCAGACACATACAACAGCTGGATAGGCCACAAAAGTACCTCACAAAAAGGATCCTAGGCCTTAAACACATGTCCTACATGGACAGACTCAAGAAACTTCAGTTGTTCTCAGTCTCTTATCATCTACTCTGAGGTGATCTCTGCTTGACTTACGAAGCTATATCCGACCCAGCCCTACTTGAAATGCCACAACTAAAGAAATCCCAATCCCCCCACGCCACACGCTCCAGAGACCACAACCTCACTAACACAATTAACAGACATGCTGGAGGGACAGGTTCATCTCCCAAAGACTCTGGAATAAGCTTTCCATTCAGGTCAAGTAGAGTACCTCACTGGCCCTCTTCAAGAGGAATCTTGATGAGTGGATGGGTAACAGAAAGTTCACCCCAGGGATCACTCCAGTTGCCCTACTGGATAGAGGCACTGTAAGCTAACATCAGGTGGCATGGTGTCAGGGAAATTTTTTTGGGCTAGGCTTATAAAGGCTCCAGGGCCATTAGACTAGTGCACACCTATGAACCTATTACATTTGATTTTTCTAAAATAGTTTTAACATTATTATTTCCTTTATAAGTGAATAATGGATTGTTTCCAACAAACCTTCACCATATCTTTATTTCCAAGGATGATCTTCCAATTGTTTCTTAATATATCTTTAATAAGAAATTTGTCCGAATTAATGGGTAGTGGGAACGCCCCACCATAATGTGGATTCAGACAATTGTTAAGATTTTCCCCTTCCACGTTGTTTTTTATAAAATCCATCCTACAGTTGTTTAAAATAGGTTTTGCTTTGTCTTGTCTTATTATATTAACTTCCCAAATGATTTTGGACAATTCCACATCATACCCTCTCTTAAAGAAAAGCACTTTGAGGTATTCAATTTCTGTAGAAAAAGTTTAGTCTTTGCTGGTCAATCTAATAAATTGGCCCTTAATGACTCCCTTTTTCATATGAAAAGGATGTTGACTTTTCCTATGTAAATAATTATTTACAAATGTTTCTTTTCTGAAAATCTTACTCTTAAACTTCTCACTATCTTCATTGAAGGTGATGGTGATGTCCAAAAAAATAATTTCTTTACCAATATCACCAATAGTGAATGCCAAAAAAAGCAGTGCTATCATTAGCATGTTTGAAAGGATGGTGAAACTCAACTTCTGTTCCTCTCCAGAAAATAATTAAATCATTAATAAACCATTTGTAAAATACTACTTTTTCAGTCTGTGGGACCTAAAATAAATGTGTTCCCATCACGCCATTACCAAATTAGCAAAAATGGGAGCAACCCTGGTTCCCACAGCTACTCCCATTTTTTTTTGTTTGAAATATTTTTCTTGGAAAAAAAATTATATAATACTAGCTCAAGCAATACACATACAATATTTATGAGAGTGTTGTTAAACTTGGTGAACTTCATTAAGTAACTTCTAACAAAATCAATTCCTATTTCTTGACAGATATAGTTAGACTACATCCAAAGTGACAAAAAAACTGTCTTGTCTCTCACTTCCACTGCACTTAATAATTCTAAGAGATCCCAGGAATCCTTCAGGTAGAATTCCAATTTTTGTACTACTGGATTTAAAAAATAATTTAAATAAAATTAAATTAGTTCCATTTTATAGAACTTGGCTGCAACTCAAGTCTGTATGATGGGTTTCCCTGTTTTATGAACTTTATGGATTCCAAACAGTCTGGCCATTTTGGGCTCATCAACTTTCAAAAAAGTGTATAAATCAGGTTTGATGTTACCCTGACAAAACATATTGAACAAAATTGTATCAATATTAGAACATTTTCTGTTGATTCTCTCTACCTTGTCTCCTCACAGCAATTTTAATCAGTAAGAAGTTTACTTACAGCTGATGTATAATCAGCAGAATTCATAATAACCACCTCTCCACCTTTATCAGCTTTCATTACTCGGATGTCTTTTTTATTTGACAACTGTTTCAAAGCCATTATTTCTTTGTATGAAAGATTGTAAAATTTAGATTTACTGCCCAAACTTTTTTATAAACTTTCCTCACATACATCATGGAATGCCTGTAAGGTACCATGAAGTGTGAGGGTTGAAAGTACTTTTCATAGATAACGTTTTGTTGCTGTTATCAAAGTAGAGAATGTCATACAACAAGTATTTTAAATTCAATTTTTGAATATACAAATCAACAAGAACTTTAGTTACATTGGCAGATTATGTATGAATGAAAGAGAAACCTTCGGAAAGAACAGACAAATTATCATTGTTTAATAAAATGCCAGTCAAGTTCACAATGCCAGTAAATTCATTTAATTTCTCTTCTTTCCTTTCCCATTCTCTCTGCCATGGTCTTTCCCTGTGGGTTGCCATTTTGGAGTACTTTTTGAGAAAGCACTGAATTTTATCACAAAAAATAGGAAAGAAGTCCCCGACAGAGTATGTACCTGTATACTTGATGAAAATAGCTGATGCAACTAAAAGCAAGTCTGACTGGCAACTTCATTGTCAGGAAAGTTCTGAATTTTGGTGCCCATATGTCTGCTTTTATATCAGCTTGCCCTTGAGCTCCAATGGACATATGAAGGCATGGAAGGTGCCCTAAAGCTTTGAAGCTGATTTGATCCTTCACAGAATGCAGCTCATATAGCTTAGGCTACTGCAACAGTGATCTAATAATGAACATCAACTTGTATTTCAAGTCATATTAGTCCCACTTTATTGCCAGTCACTCTCTTTCATCAGAATCTCCATTCTCCATTCTTCATTGTTAAGCTTCTTGCTGGTACAGCACAGAAGGTGCTCCTCAACCTGAACATTTTGAGATGCCCAAAAACCTACCTCTGATGTGCCATTATATATAGTAAAATATACAGCAAAATTGGGATATTGGGAGTGAGGCTTACGTTTTTTGCCCATTAGACTCTGAAAGGTGGCTTGAACTCCATTTAGGCCAAATTGTAACACTGTATCGTCCATCAGGTATTACAAAGGCAGTTTGTTTTCCTTTTGGTAGAGTGGGCTAAATGGTACCTACCAGTATCCCTTCATCAAGCACAATGTTGTGAAGTTTACAAAAGTTATATGCTTACCATAGGTGCATAGGTTCACAGATTCATAGGTAGGTACTAGGCTATCGGCCCAAGGGCCTATGTAGGCCTAGCCAACAAGGTTCCCTGGCTTATGCCACCCAAGAAAGTTATTTTCCTGTGCCACTGTCAAGCAGAGACACAGAAGTGATCCCCGGGGTGTATTTCCTATTTACCATCCACTCATCAAGATTTTTCTTAAAGAGTGTTAACGGAGAACTTTTCTTGACATAGATGGGTAAAATGTTCCAGAGTATGGGAAGTCTCTGGGACAGGAATCTATCCCTCCAGCATGTCCTGTTTATTGTGGTGACAAGGTTTAGGTCCCTAGAGCATGTAGCTTGGAGGTATTGGGATTTCATTAGATGTAGCATGTCCAACAGCTCTGGGTTTGACATAGCTTTATATGTTAGGCAGAGATTACCTCAGAGTAGGAGATATGTTACGGAGTAAAGCCAGAGTTTTTTGAGGTGGACAGTGTAGGGCATTTGTTTGAGGCCAGTAATACTCTTTGTGAGGTACTGCTGTGGCCTTTCCAGCTGCTGTCTTGTGAGGTGCATTCCACAAGGGGTGTTGTACTCTATAATGGGTCTAATGAGTGTCGAGTAGAGGGGAACAATGACCTCTTTTTTCCTGGATGAGAACCCTTTTATGATGAGGTGTGCCATGTAGAAGGACTTCTTGACTACTGTGGTGATGTGACTATCAAAGGAGAGACTACTGTCCACCTGGGTCCCAAGGTCTCTTATCACACATTCGGTGTTAAATAGATTGCTGCCTATGTGGTAGTTCATGGGTACAGAGTTTTTACCAAAGGGGATGACACTACAATTTTTGGCATTGAGCTTGAGGCCATGGCTCTGACACCAGGCATCTGTCTCAGCAAGGCCCTTCTGTAGGATGTCCACATAATTTGGGGACTAGACTATGGCTCCTAGTTTGCAGTCATGATTAATCTGGTTGATCAGTTGTCTGAATAATAGAATAAGTGGACTAGTTACTGCAGGCACCTTTCTCTCAGTAATGTATTAAATCTTCTGCAAGCTCAAACTCCTCCTCTCCTCCCAGGATGCATTGCTTTTTCTCCAGATCAAGAGTGGCTGCCTTAGCTTATAAAATAAACCAAAACATTTTCCTAATTGCAAGGTATTACCTGACAACCCGTAGCTAAGCTCCAAGCTGATGCATAGGTAATAATTTGGTAGGGGGACAAGTGGAAAGGGTCATTACAGCAAATTGACAATGGATCAACCAGCTTTATCATTATGGTAAGTACATAACTTTTCTGACTGTGTTGATCCACTCTGTATATTTTAATAGGTGGACCAAGACCAAGAAGAACAGATTGTGTGGTCTCAGGATAATATGTCCTTCAAGATGGTGGCACCAATATTTGCCCCACGTCTTCAAATGTCATCAGAATTATAATGATTAAGAAAGATATGCAAAGACGTCCATGTTGCTGCTGCAACATGTCATCCATCAACAGGTTCCTGATAAAGGCTGCAGAAGTAGTGATAGATTTTGAAGAAAGAGCTTTGTGTCTGAACTGCAATGTTTTGTTACCAGGAGAATAGCAATAGGTTATTCAGTTTGATAAGTACCTAGACAATGTGACCTTTGTCAATCTCATCTACTCTATTACAAGAAAAAGATACCAAAATATATCATTATCTTCTTAAATCCATTGTATATTCTAGCTAGAAATTAAGTTGTTTAAACAATGTAACTTCAACTTGTCTCTATTAGAATACTGTGGGAAGAATATTGGAAGGGTAAGTGTTTAGTTAAGTACTGGATCTGATGATACCTTGGGCATGAACATAGGGTCAGTCCGAAGCACCACCTGTCTTTTGAAAGATAAGACATTTTAGCTTTGAAGAAAGGGTGTCTAGCTTAGAAAAGCTTTTATCTTATGCAACAGTGACCAAAGCAGCATCTTCCAAGACAGATAATTAAAGTCACAGGTTCAAATGAGAATGAAGTTAATTTCTCTAAGCCACAACTGAAGTCCTAATGGAGGAGACAGGATCTTTGCATTTGGTCTTCATAAAAATACCCCTCTTAGAAAAGATTTATTGTTACACTGAGACTCCAGAGTTGACTTGGCAATATGCAGAAATGGCTAAAAGATGAACCTGTAGCCTTGACCAAACAATCCTGCCAAGAAAAGAAGACTGATGTGACTGGATGAATGACTGAATCCAGTCCTTGCTAGCTCACTCATATTAAAAACTTAAACTACTTTTTTTAAACAAGAAATATTTTATTAAATTATCACATATGACATAGGCAACCATACATTTATATAAATGAAAACAAACCATACTGACATAATTTTAGTTGCAAACATTATACATCACAAACCATATTGACATAATTTTAGTTGGAAACATAATACATCACTTATAGTCTACCCAGTTATTGTCAGCAAAACATTACATAACTCATTCAAATCCTGCCTTCTTTTAAACCTTTTTCCTCCTCTACTAATTATTCCATTTTAACAGCTGTTTCTGTTCTAGATTCTATTTCTGTTTGAGGTTCTACTAAAAACTCTACCAGTGCTGGTCATTCGATTAGGATCCTGCTATTTCTTTCTCTTTGCTTACACTCTGACATCAGTCCTTGATAGGGAAGGAAATATCTAACCTGCAGTTCAAAATAATTTAAATTTAAACCACTTGTTTTATATACATTTTTTGTACAGGACTTTTGCAATGATAACAACAAGTGAACCACCCTAGGAGTGTAATCTGGGTCTAGGGCTATTAGTGGAAGTAGAGAAACCATGCAGTTAGCTTGAGGGAATGAATGTGCTGGTGAAGTTTGATGGATGAGTGTTACAGTAGCTTTGGATAATGCTCTAGAATTCTAATTGTCTCTGGAATTAGCTGTAACTTGTAAATATCAAACTTTACTCTCATTGTTGTGATGTGCAAGTAGCACACAATAAATGTTGCCTGTTGAACTGGCACCAACTGTGACTCTTTAAGGTTTGCAAGCATTCCCAAGGATAGGCAGAGCTGGAGCAAGTAGGGGCTTGGTCTGATGAGTGACTCCTTTGAAGACATGACAACCTTTATGCACTCGGTAAACAACCTGAGGGCTGTGGTAAATCTGAAGGACCAGGCTTTGAATTGGTACCAACTGGCTGCCATTTAAACATGAAATGATTTCCAGGGTGGCTTGGCCACCTTTACAGAAGGTAAGCATCCTGGACATCCAGATAGCACATTCAGTTTCCTTCACAAAGACCATGAAGGATTGAGTGCACTGTAACCATTCAAAACAGTGTTTTCAGAGCAAATTGCTTTAATTGACTATGGTCCAGTATTTGCCTGAGGTCCTCTGTCTTCCTGGAACCCAAGAAAAGCCTTGAGTAAAACTTAGATCCTTTCTGGTCTGGTGGGACTTCATGGATTGTTGTTTTACGCAGTGGATTGCATACCACTTTTATAACCATTTGCTTTTGAAGGGAAAGGATGGCTGGGGGGAGCATTGACAGCATTCGTGGTGTCTGAGCAAAGTGTATTGAGTAATCTCTGGATATTTTTTATTTTTTATCAAATTGTATACTGTTAAGGACAGCCATTCCTTTGGATAAATGCAACTTTGGCCCATGAAGGCCTCCAAAGATGGGCAGTCATGCTCTTCAGGGATTCCGGTGCCTGCCTCCAGAATAGGAGTAGCAGAATCCATGTTTCTGTGGACCACTCCTGCCACTAGAGTGGTGGCTTTTGGAGAACCTGCTCCATCATCACATAGCTCTACTCCAGTATTGCTCATGATTGCAACTTGGCTATCCAACAGATCTCAAGTAGTAAAACTTGCTAGCACCCTCTCTGAACACACAGTTGTAACTAATGGGGTCTCTCAGGGATTATCTGCTGTTTGGTATTTATTTTGTAGACATCCAAGCCAATATCTCTGACATATAGTTCAGCATGTTTGGTAATGATTGCAAGCTGGGGCCTGTTATCAACTCATCTACATATACTACTCTGCACCAACAAGGCCTGAAATATGCACATACCTGGTGCACTGAAAATGGTCTCAAGCTAAATACAAAAAAGTATAGCATAGCAGCATTCATCAAAAAACTGCTCCCACCTCATATGTTATGAATGGAACTCCTCTTTAAACAGAAATGATCATTAAGAGATATGGGTACTTATGTGGATAACTCTCTCTCTCTCTCATTCAGCCCTCAAATTTCCACCATGGTCAGAAAATCCTTCTATCTGGTTCAGTACATCTCCAAGGGAATATCTTCATAATACAAATAAATCATCTTACCACTGTATTCTTCCCTTATCTGACTCATCACTGAATACAGTGCCCACTTTGGTGTATACAATTTGAAGCATATCACTCAGCTTAAAAAGTTCCAGTGTTTTTTTTTTGTTTGTTTGTTTTTACCAAATAAATAAAAAAATAAATAAAGGCCTTAAATATTTCAACTCACCTCATAAATTAGCAGAACTCTCTTTACACTCAGTAGCAGCTCTGGGATGACCTGTGTCTTGCTTTTCAAGCTAGGAATGACCTATTCCTATTTGACCTCCTATTTCTTCAAAAACAGCATCTGTACAAACACCTATACTAGGTATCTAAATTTTAAACAAACAAATAAACAAGAGGCATTGGTTCCTTACTCAACATATTCCCAGCCAAAAGACAGTTACCACTACCACTACAGTTCAAGCAAAGCACTATTTTGTTTACCTTTAAGGCTAGTCTAGATGATTGGCTGGGTAGTCTCAAACTTACCCTAGGGTTATCATGTAAAGCCCTGTTTGATTTGGGAGGTGAACACTATTAAGTGATAATGAAGGGTGAAAATAACTTTTAGGTGTGTCTACATAAAGGTTTATATGGCTAGGTATCTCACGGTCCCGGTTACCAGTTACCTAGTATTGTTCCTAAATTCCAGTATTGGGTCTGTTGGGAATTCCAGAACCATATGTTCTTCTTGCTTTTTTGATTCCTGGCATAGGATCAGAAGTATAGCTGGCTCAACCAGCACCCTGCGCTGGTCCTACAAAACAGCACCCCACCCCCTACGTTCTTCATATGAAGAGCAAAAAAAAAGTTTGTTCCTTTTCCTGGCACACTAAACAGGTAAATAAGTGGTCAGTTTGATACAGAACATGCCCCCCTCCCCACAACATTCAGGTCCTATTTCTGTACCCTACCACCAACCATCCATCCTTACATCAGAGTAAAAAAAAAACACTTTTGATTTTTAAACTGTGTAATCAGCTTGTTACAGTTGTGGCAAGAAGTATGCTGCAGTTTATATCCTGCACAGAGCACTATCTTTTTGGTTATCTGCTCCTTATGTTAATTTGACCACATATTTCCTTTCCTTTCCTCTTTCATTGGCTATTGTGAGTAAGCACAAAATTATATTTTTTATAACATCATTACCCTTCAGCTATTTCAATTTATCAGCCATCCCACAGTATTTGACAGAGCCAGCCAGAATATAAAGTCTCCACCCCTTTATAGTCTAGCTTGCTTTTTTAAAATGAGTGGCTCCTCACTTATATAGCTAAAACTAGTTACCCCCTTCTTCATTATCTAACTGCTCCTGCACACTGCAACTCTTAGAATACTCATTCTTTCCATCTTACATATACATCTGCAACATCTAGTCCAATATCACCAATTACTGGAGAGCTCATATTCTGCCTGTCAGTACTCATCTTGGGCTTAGTGCTTTTGTTTTGCTCCTGGTGAGAGAAGGATCATAGAGCCATTATTTCCTGGAAGACTGCTGATCACCAGAAAGCCTAGTAACTGCTTCATATGTGCCAGCTTAGAATATGTGTTTATAGTTTGCACCTGGTGGGAGAAGGAGCAAAGTATTCCTGACTGTTTATGACTAAGCAGTGAGTGTCTGTGTTGGACCTTTCTGATCGGTCTGGTTGCTATTCAAGGCATCTACCAGGGAAAAGCTGCAACAACCCTACACACCCTTGCATCATCTGGGACAAGACTGTTGATCATCAAAGAGCCTGTTGCCTGCTTCTCATCCTGGGATTGGTGCTGCTGTTTTGCTTCTGTTGAGAGAAGAAGCAAAGGAGTATTGCATCCCAGCACTGTCTGTGAAAGTGGTGATACCAGCACTAGTAGTAACCAAGAAGTAGACATTCAGGAGAATCCCTTCTTTTTATCATTCTTGACAAAGATCATTTTTTCTTCAGTATGTACTGCTTGATTTGCTGTGGCTAATCTAATTTCAGAATATCTTACCAAATACTTCATGCATAAATCATCAGGGTCTACTTATCAGTTTCCTTTCAAGTATTTGGCATTGCCCTATATAGACACGGACACCTTGAGTTGACATTTTTCCTGTAGAAGCACCCTTGAAAATTCACCAATACCTAGTTGCACGCAGGGCAACTAGTTTGCAGTGACAAGCACTGCCCCCAGAGTTGCAAAACAGATACTCTTGAAATTACTTTACATTCTCACTCCAACCATTTAATCAATAAAAGGGCTTGTTGCTATGGATATGAATTTTCACACTATTTCTGATACCAACTTGGTAGATAATGGCATCCAGAGGCAATGTAGAAATTGCCTCATGTTTACTGACAACCAGTTATTTCTCAAACAAACTGATATGGTATGTGAGAAATGTATTTACACAATGTCACTGGAGGCCAAACTCTCACATAAAAGCTCTTCAAATGTCAATCAGGTTATCAGTAGCATACATGCTGCACCCATCACACACAATTCAAAGCAGACACATAGACCCACATATGCTGGGCCTCCTAGACAAAGTACATATAACAAATAACCTCAGAAGCCCCAAATGCAATCTTTCAAAACAACACCCACATACAGCTACATCTCATGGAGCCTCTACTTCTAAGCTCATAAGTCAAGCCACTACATAATCCCAACATTCTGGTCATTAGCGACTCATTGTGAGACACACTGATGTCCCTCTCACCAGGTTGAGTAAGGAGAAATTCAAGGTCAGTTGCTTATCAGGGGCCAGGATCTGCCACATTACACATGCCTCAGGTCACTGGACCACAAGTACCAGTATGACTCAGTCATAGTCGATATGAGTGTAAATGATCTGAGACATTCCTCCCTACATTATATGAAGACAGATATCATGGACCTTTCAGAATATGCATCTAGGGCTGATATGAGCATAGCATTGAGCAGCATTTTAACCTCTCCAAGGATGATGCTACAATACAAACAGAAGATGACTGACTTTAATAATTGGCTTAGTTTCTGGTGTCATTCTAAAGGGGTGCACTATTTGTCAGCATGGAAGGAGATGGTCAACAGACCGCACTCCTTTGCCAGGGATGGTCTGCACCTCTCCCCCCTAGACTTTTGAATATTAGCTAAAAGATTGTCTTTCCCCATAGTGCCTATTTTAGGCAATGCCAAACATAGACAGTAGCCTTACCTTTGACCACCAGGTGACCACAGTACTGAGGAAATCTGTCAGAAAAATATGTATTAGTGTATGTATTAGTAATATGCTTAGTGCACTTAAGGCTTGAAAATGGTTAACACATTTATTCTATTTCACACTGCATAAAATCTGTACAAATTGCAGAAGCTTTATAACCTTGTATTGTCATGAAATATGCGCAGCTATAATCTTTGCTTATGCTTTGGAAATTTACAGGGAAGCAGATAATTTCTGCTTGTGTCGGGAAAATAATGAATAGCTGTATCACTTGTATTAATGTTATGAGACTTAGACAAGGAGTTCCGCTTGTGCTGTGAGAAAATACACAGCTGCAGCTGCAGAAGCTATAGATAATCTTGAAAATATGAACTGCAATCAGCATTTGCTTGTGCCTAAGCTAGAAAAGTACCTTGAAATGTAACACATGTATTAGAACTACATAATAGAAGCTTGTAACGGGCTAGAGCCCACCAAGGCCAGGTTGTTTTTCTCAAAATGTTTTTCGTAAATCCAGTCATGTCAGCAGAAAATCTGAGTAACATCTGCTGTAGAACAATACTGAAAGTTGTGTTTGATTACATCAACCATAGAAGGCAATGTCTTGTAGAACAGTATAAGAATAGCATACTTCCTGTTAGTAGTTAGGCAAAATCCTGTATTTGCATGTTTTTGTCTCCTTGCAGCAAGTTATTAAATGTGCCTTATCTGAACCTTACATGTATTGGTCTTTGAAGTTTTTTTCCTTTGACAGATTGGTCCTTTGGACCGGAAACCCTCACTTCGCCTCGGATCAGACAGGCCAGGTGGCTTGAAACCGTACAGGGAAGAAACCACATCGGTTCTTCTTATTTGAAAAGCCCTCTGACTGAATTGTCGTATAAAAGAGGCCAGCCACTTTCTGATCTGTGACTGAAGAATGGGTTTTTCACGAACCAGGTGATCAATCACAAAGGCTCAGGTAAGGTGAATCTACCTTTTTTCTGTTTTAGATCAGGGACTAGATTTGTATTGTTTTTGTCAGGACTGTATTTTTACAAGTCAGGGACAGAAAAGATTATTGTCTTGTCATAGATCAGGGAAACAGAGTAGGTAGGCAGTCATTCTGAAGAGACTATAACAAAATCCGTGGTACCACGTTAAAAATAAGGAGTTACGTAATGATTAAAAAGGGTAGAACAAAATGGGTAATAATTGCACAAAAAGACCGCAAAATCCGCCGTTAACCGAAGACGCAAAATACATGCAGTCACAGCGTGCTGATAATATTAAATACTACTCAAAGTGGGTTAATAAGTATGTAAGTAAAAAGATTACAGTTCAGCCTGCCTAATTGGATAGATGCAAGGGATTTGAGAACTCGTATTCCTAAAGATGCTTTGACATGTTCAGTGTTTTAAAAAAATCAGATTTTGTACTGGATTAAGTACAAGAGACAATTAGAGGTAGTGATATACATTTTTAGAGTGAAAGGAATTAATGTGACAGATTAGTTTAGATGCCACAACCCCACCCCCACAAAGATTTGAATGAAACAGTTAACATTAAATGTGTAATGAAATTCAATGAAAGGTGGGAATGGTTTGTTTACTGCTGAATAAATGTTTTTTTTTTAAAATGGGGCAGCCAGCTTTCAACTGTTCTGGCCACCAGCAGATAACACATAAATTGTGTGGTTCCCTGGAGAATGTTGTTTCCACATTTCTTGCATTTTAGGAAAGACATGAGCAGGTGTCAAGTCACTGCAAGTTCAGTGAAGCAATCATTCGAAGAGGTTCTGAATGTACTTTAATTATCGAGAGATCCTTGGTATACTTTCTTCAGAGTCCAGATTTAGCAAAAATAATAATAATAAAAAATAAAATATATATAACCAATAAACATAAAAAATAAAAGAGAAAGATGCATTATACTTTAGAATTTAGAATCAATAACAGTTTTAATATATGAGTTATCAGTAAGACAGATGAGCGCTGTTTATCTAAGGTGGGAAGAGAAAAAAATGAATAACTGAATGGGAATGAAAGCAATGTCAGGAATGGAACCAATAGAGTTATATTCCAGTTTAAGCCACTCCAACATCCACATATTACGCCCCCATTGGCCCATGCCCACTCTCGTTTATCCAGTTATAAACTACCATATGACGTCTTTACCTCATCCAATTATCCACTTACTGGCATCCCGCCCTTGATGGCTTGTACTCCCGTTGGCTCCCAAGCCAGACTAATTTAAATACTACTCTCGTGTCATTCTTCAGAACTCTCATCAGCCCACCGTATATAGCTAAATTATAATACAACTCCCACGCATGCCTTTATATACATTCCCCATAGGCCCAGTATGTCATCCCTGTCTCCAGTAAGAAATATATCCCCTACAGTCTCCCATTGGATCAGTATGATCGCTCTATTCCAACCAGAATTTACCTATAGGGTCCACACGATTGGCCATTTGAGTAGCATATTGAACCAACAGAATTTTAGTATCGCAACCAAACATGTCAGAAAGATTTTATTTCGTACTCTATTTTTTGCATCTAATCAGACTGCTTGAGTCTAATTCTGTAAACAGCGCTCATCTGCCTTGCTGACAACTCATATAATAAAACTCTTTTAGATTCTAAATTCTAAAGTATAATGCATATTGCTCTTTTATTTTTTACATTAATTGGTAATATATTTTTTTTATTTTTTATTATTATTAATTTTGCTAAATCTGAACTCTGAAGAAAGTATCCCAAGGTTCTCTCAATAATTAAAGTACATTCAGAACCTCTTCAAACTACTGCTTCACTAAACTAGCAGTGACTTGGCACCTGCTCATCTCAGTCCTTATGCTTAAAGGTTTTGTCATGGTCAACATCACAATACAGGTGTTGTAAGCAGGACAAGGGTGGATGGATTTACCCTTGAAAATTCATAGTATGTACATAAGCTACAATTAACATTTCTTGCACTTAGCATAGCCAGAGGCTCCTTCCTTAGCCATTTTGAAAACTAAGCCAACAAAAGCAAACTGTAATTGCTGTTTAACACTAAGAAGACAATCAGTAATAATGCTGACAGAAAAATCCTATTACCCACAGTAAAACGATTAGGTAATATATGTTTAAAGTTAAAAAAAGAAAAGTGCCATTAACCAAGTCCATATGACAAAAGCAAAAATGACTAGGCTAATCACTGCCAAATGTTGGAAAGGAAGGCCAAGCGGCCAATAAAGACAAAAAATATACCAAACATCAAACAGCAAAAGTAAAAGTAGCAATATACTATCTGAAACCTACAAATATTTGTTACACATTCGAACTGTTGTATACTGTTTAGTAAATAAACTGAGGAAAGGAATTTTGTCAGAGACAGTGATGTGGGAAAAGAGCCTGAGAGGGTGTAGAAAGATAAAGAAATAAAGAAAAAGCTATTTCTTATTCTAAGTAAACTACTGCAAGAAAACTATCCATTTTTCTATTTATTTGTATTTATTTTCTAGAATAGAGCACTGATCTCCCTGGACCTTTTTAGACTAAGTCTGGGAATGGGGCCTAGTTAAGTGACTTTATGCAACTGAGGCTGAAAGAATCAAATCTTGCACCACTGAACCACAGGAAACAGATCATTAACAGATCTTTAATCCTCTAAGCCAACTGTCAGACTTGTCTATGCCAACTGCCAGACTTCTTCAGCAATACAAAATATGAATGGTAGTGAAGAAAAGCAGTGACATCTGTAACAGAACAGGAAAATTAAACACTTTCAGTGCTGAGTCAATCAGGCTACCAAGAGCTGTGCATTGCTCGAAGAAGCAGCAACAAGATCTGGATAAAGAAGCAGTACATATTGGGAAGAACAGAGGAGGTCACGCTTGCAGAAGACTGAATAGGTTGTCAAGAAGAAGACATCAGCAGCAACCACTCTACCTAAGCAGACTGTATCAACACAGATTTGGCCATTACTAAGTTCAGTATCAACTCATCAATTATGGGTATGGGATAGCTATTCAACTTAAAAATGCTATTTAGTTTTCTAAAGTAATTACAAAATCTCAGAAATCAATAAGGCTTATGAATTAGCAGTGCTGGTCTGATCCATTCACTTTTCAATTATCATGACTGGTTAAAGTTTTTATTTCTCTTTAACTCTGGTTATCTATGAGGTTGCACTCAAACCTGCAGTCTGGTTGGTGTCTTTAAATTATTTTCTGTTAGTTTAGTTCTCCTAGGTATTTCTTAGAAAACTATCTTATTTCTTCATAAAAATTCTTTCATTACCTGCTTTTTGTTTATTAGACAAGAATGCCTCTAGCGAACTTCAAGTAAAAACTTGCTAGCCTCTCCTATATGAACTTTATCTTGTAAACTCTATAAAAAATTCTCTGCTGACTTCCATGGCTCAAACAGATTAATGTGATGTATTTCTTCTACCTTTTTCTTCAATGGTTATCAAACTTTATAGTTTACTGCATTTATTCTTTTTATTATCTCAAAAGACCCCTGCCATTTGGCCAGAAATTTCTTTTGTATAGAGGACACTAGTACCTGGTCTCTCGGGATAAAGTCTCTATGTCAGACAAAGAGGATTATGATCGGGTCACCAACCATAACCTGTTTATTATGTGTTTGAGACATGGATGCCAAGAAATTCTCCTCAAGAAGCTTGAGAAGTTAATCTTGGCATCCATGTCAAGAACACTTAATTAAAGGTTATGATTAGAGACACAATCATAATTATTTGTAGTATATGGTACTTCATCTGCTCCATGTAATACTAGTTACAGGAAAAAAGAAAAAAAATGCCAAGTGCTTTGCCAGCTTTCAAAGCTGTAAAGCACTTAGTGAGCACAGTCAGAAAAGCAGTGTAACTCAGTGCTTTATGTTTACACTCACCTTGCCATACCTTTCAAATATCCAGATTTTTGCCTCAAATGTTAGGTCTGTTCCTCATAAAATATTTGCTTTTTGGACAAACCAGTGAGAAATGAATTCACTAAATAATGACAGACATTTGAGTTTCAGACTTTGTATCCTTTAGAAAATGCATGTGAACAAACATCCTGAAATTCTAGATATTTTATAGCTTTATAACAAGGAAGTAATGAATAAGTTATCTGTATGGGGAGCAGGCAGAAAGAAATCAGTTTTTTTTATTCTGCTGTTGTCATTTGCTGGTTAATAGTGGTAGATCTGATTGCCTAGCATGAAACATAACCTTAACAAGTCAAGCAAAGAGTGCTTAAGATTGGTAGATTGGGTCTTGCACTATAGTACCACTTAACTGATTTGTTTTTTTATGAATATCACAGAGTAATCACCATGCTCCATGCACTATATTCTTATAAACTTAATGTTAGGCTCTTTCAATGTGTGCATATATCCCTTTATTTTGGGCAATACCAGCTTTAATCTATCTTGCAAACTAAGTTAGTGCTCTATTACACTTTTAAATGGCGTCTTTTCTGATAAAAATGCACAAATCAGAGGTTGAAATGACGAAAAGGCTGGCTGAGTATAAGACTTCTCAAGAAGAGATCTTAAAAAAATGTATAGTTAGAAGACAGACTACACTGAGAAAACCTGAGATTTTCTGCTGTACTAGAGAAAATGGTAGGAACAGACTGTATTCATTTTATGAAAGTACAAATAAGCAAATGGACTGGTATTCCACAACAGGACTTGTTAATTGAAAGGGCACATCAAGTGTATGCTCCAAATCTGACATTGAGAAAGCAGCCAATACCTCAATTAGTAAAGATGCAATCATACCAGTAGAAAGGGTTGATCCTGACAAAACTGTGGCAGGAGAGAAAAGTATTAAAAATTTGGAGACAGTAGAGTGTTTGTGGAAAATGATTATTCACTGTACACCAGGCAAAACAGAAGAAAATTTATTCCAAGTGTAACTTAATATGCTGTAATCTTGGGTTGCTGGGGTGGAAGTAGATTATAAAATGCACTGATTATATCAAATGTTTATTTATTGATTTATTTGTTTGTTTTTCTTATTTAACATTTGTTAACAGGGAAAATCTGACTTGGAAAGAAGCCAATTTTCAGCAGAGACCCGGGAGAAATGCTCTAGATGCATGTTTTTGTAAATGTAAATGTTGAGTTGAGATGTTTTCTCTTATTTGTGCAAAGGGACTTAATCTAAAAACAAGTACTTTTAATAAGCAAGTAGACATGAAAAATAAGACAAAATTATGAAAGCCAAGAGAACTTCTACATTTTTTACATATGCAATGATATTAGCTTGTTTTTCCCTTTAGCAAGGAGTGAAGAAGTCTGCAGCTGAAGCCAGTTTTAGATTCTGCTCTGTTCTGAGTGAAAATGGCAACAATTACTTAAAGCATCTGCAGAGTTCTTAGCTCTTTTTATTCTCATAGCTATGTTTCCATGGAGACAAGCTGCCTGCAGGTGCAAGCAATTAATCTTGAGAGTTTTGAGTATCCGTTGCTATGGGTGGAGCAGAGTTGCAACATTTAGCATTGTCGCCTCACAGCAAGATGTTCTGTGGTTTCATTCTCAGCTGGGGTGCCTTCAGTGTGAAGTCACCATGTCCTCCCTCTGTTTGCCTAGGTGCTCTTGTTTCATCCCATATTCCAAAGACATGCATCTGGAATGTTTCTCCCTGGGCCTCTGCTGAAAATGGGCTCTGTCCCAGTAAACAAATGTTAAATAAATAAATACAAATAAAATAAGGGAAATGCAAAATTTAAAGGTACAAGGGCAATCAGTTCAGTAAAAAATAATTTGAAATCATTCGAAGTGAGTAAGAGATAGCAGCTTTCCTAGCAGCCTTAATACCTTAATGCATTTAATAGAATACTGTATAATTTAATTGTATTTAAAGATAGCCAGTGCACCTTTTTTCTTAAGGCTATAAGTTAATGTTTTCTGAAACCATACAAGTTGTTATCACCTAGGAGGGAATATAGATAAGAAAAGCACAGAGGCCAATCAGTGTAAGTGGGAACACAGGCTGGGACATGCAGTTTAGTGTGAGCAACCTTAAATTTGGGTCAGGTAATGCCTGCGGTTGCACATGTCAACTTGGGGCAAATGTTCCTATATGGAGAGTTAAACTTAATGTTATGAAGATGTGCATACTTTTTATGTGTTTGTTCTAAGTTAGCAATTATGGAGGTGTTCTGAATATGCATTTAGTTTTTTGTTTGAGAGCTTTCATTAAAACAAAAAGTCTTGAAAAATGTGACATAGTTCAAATGGAGATGAAACAAACACATTAAAAATTAATTAAAACAAAAAGTCTTGAAAAATGTGACATAGTTCAAATGGAGATGAAACAAAACAACTAAATAAAAGATCAGCCTGCCAAACATTAGTGTGTGCATGTAACACAAAAGTTGGAAATACACATTCAGAAAAGCTGTCACGTATAACAGTTGGGAACAATTACTTCTTATTATATTGCCTATGCTATCCGTATCATCTTAGAATGTAAATGACATTACCAGTATAGACAAAACAGTAATAGTCTTAATTATATTAAGAGATGCAGAGTACAAACAGTAGCAGTACAGGATACATGTTTGTAAAGAAATGAGCATTTGAATGTGATAAAAGATTTCATGATAGTCATTCAGCAGACTATCATGGGCAAACGAAACAGGAATTATTATTTTGCTAGTGGAGCTTCACTAGTGACAGAACAGGGGAAAAAGGCAGTAAGAGTAGATATGTGGTATCAAAGGGCTACTGGCAAGGGATGATTATTATGCTGGCATGTATTTATATTCCACCAAAAACTGCTATTATGGAGCTTAAATTTTTTTGAGTGAAATAATCAGCTTCAAGCAATGAATATTACAGGAGGGGACCAGAGCTTGATTTGCAACAGTGAGGATATATCTGGGGGAACTAGATAGGAAAATATAACAAAAGAGGGTAGATTTGTGAAGAAATTTAAGAAAATATTTGTTATGAAAGACATGAACTCAGTAGGAGGAACACTGAGAGACTGTACATATTATTCCCCAAGGTACAATACTAGGCTAGATTTCCCAGGAACATGTGCATTTAATTAATTGAAAGCTTTGACACAAATTCAATAGCTCTTTCAGATCATGCACCAATAAAATAAGATAAACATTCATGGTAATGAAGTAAAAATGAGACATTTGCAATTCTTCACCTACCTGTTAAAAAGAGATGAATTTAAGGAAGAGGCATTAGAAATTATTAGAGAGATATTAGGGAAGATAGAAATTCCTTCAGAAGTTATAGTTAGTGAGTGGGATAAAAATGAAAATGGAGTTTAAATATAGGGTAGAAAAAAAAGAAAATAAGATATGATTAAGAAGTAATAGGAATTACTTAAAGTGTCTGACAAAGGTTAAAGTATTGCAGAATAAGGGGAATCTCAAAGAACAAGAAGAGGCACAACTGCACAGGGCTAAAGAGAAAATAAGGGAGTATCTGTATAATATACATGAGTTTAGAAAGATTGCTATTAAGCAACGTTTTTTGATAATAACTCAACAGCACAAAAAACTTTAACCACAACAATTAAGATAGAAAGATAGAAAGGGTAAGATAGAAAGAAAGGGTTGTCGCCAAACTTTGGGAGCCTATAATAAGAAAAATAACCAGAGATCATGTAGAGGTATTAGAGATATTTTGAAAATCTAATGAAACTTTGTATAAATCAGAGAAATGTGTAAATCAAGAAATAGCTCAAATGGAAATATTTATGGAAGACTTACATATGCCAAGGCCTGAGGTAGATGAGGCTTAACAATTAACAGTAAAGATGAGAGGAGATGAGATAAAAATGGTGATGCATGATCAATCTAAAGGTGGCATTCCAGTGAAAGTTCGACAGTTAGGATGGAAGAATGTGTTAAAGATCTGGAAGGATTTGTTTAACAGTATTTTAAAAGGAGAGGAAGCACCATCATCTTGGAAGAATGATGTGGTGGCTGCAATACCTAAAGATGGTAAACACCTTTCAAACCTATCTTCATATAGACCCACTTCAATTTAAAACCACAGTTATAAAGTGTTTATGTCTATACTAGATAAAGAATGGCAAAAGTCTTACCAAAATTGACAGATACAGATCAGTGTGACTTTGTGAAGGGGAGGCAAACATTTGACAACACTAATTAATCACTAATGATCTAGAGGTAATCAGAATGTAAGAAAATACTGCTGTTGTAAGTGGATCTTGATGCAGAGAAAGCATTTGAGACAGTAAGCTGGGATTTTATGAGTACGGCAATGGAAGCATTTGCATTCCTTGATACAATAACAAGGTTAATTAGGAGGATATATGAAGGATAAAAGTGTGAGCGTTCCTCTCTGATATGTTGCATCTGTCCTCTTTCTTCTTTATTCGCTTTATATTTAGAGCTATTGGCAAAGAAAATAAGGATCTCAGAAATTCAAGGATAAAATTGGTATGGTATTCAAGAAAAGTTGGCTTTATTTGCAGATGATATTATTTTGTACCTGATAAATCCAGAAAAGAATGTTACGGTGTTGTGAACATTTTGAGACAGTTTTAATTCTTTTCAGGATATAAAATTAATGAAGATATAACAAAGGCTATAGCTGTAAAGTATGTACCCACACATGAATTGGTTCAGCAATAATATTTATGGGAACACATTAAGATGAAGTATTTAGGAGTATGATTATAAAGGCTTCTGTTATGGCAGCTAATGATATGTGGGAACAGATGAAATAAAAGATAATACAAAAACTGAGAAAATGTAAGCCCTTGTTTATGGATACAGATAGTAAGATACAAGCAATGAAAATGGTTTTAGTTCCTTTGTTTTTATGTACAGATCAGGCATATTTTTTATCAACAAGATGAGAAGTTGTGGACAATAATTAATAAAGAGATGAAGGAATGTATCTGGGAGGGGAACAGGGCAAGGGTTAAATGGGATAAGTTGATCCTTCCAATAGAATAAGGTGATTTAGGATTATCTGATTTGAAGAGATATTTTAGAGCTACACAATTCAAGTTCATGTACGTAAGACAAGTATGGAACAGAAGAGCCTTACCCTGGGGAAACAATATTCTTGATCATGTGATCATGGTAATCACCCTGCCAAGTAAGGGTGGCACAGTAGCAAAGTGGAGAGTGTTGTCACCTCACAACAAAAAGTTCCCCGGTTTGATTCTCAGCTGGGGTTCCTTCAGTGCTGTATCTGCATGTTCTCTCTGTGTTCACATGGGTTTCCACATATTCATAAAGTAGCAGAAAGTATTCTAAGAACTAAGCCAATACAAGAATGGAACTGAGAAAGGAGATTTTGTTGATAGGGATGACCACAATTAGAGGTACAGAAAATAGCCAAGTGGAGGTTGGAATTTACTGGACAAACTGCCAAAGAAACCAATGTATTCGGAGAAATAACTAAAAAGAAAGTTAAGAGAATGGGATGAAGCCAAGAAGATACTTGGACTGCATGCTAGATACTGCCTTCCCCTACCAGGGATTCATTTCAGAGTAGAGGCAAAGAGAAAGGATAGAGGAATCCTAAGTGAAAGACCTGCTCTGATAGACTTTTTAGTTGAATCTATAACAGAAGTTGCTATTAAATAAGAGATAATTAGTAGGGCATATAAAACACTGAATGATAACTATAAGAATCAATCAGAGGAGGTTAGAAAAAATTGTTAAGAAATTTACAAGGGGAATAATGGAAGGACATATGTATGGCTCCCAAGTATACAGCAAAGTCTAGAAAGTTTTAGAAGTTTTATTTGGAAGTGTTTTTGTAGGTATTTTTAGACCCCAAGCAGACTAAAGAAGTTTTCCTCAGGTAGATGGTAAATGTTGGAGGTGTAATGGGGAAGAAAGAATAAATGATACTATGGTATAAAGAAAAAAATATCAATTTCAACAACTGGCTAAGCTTCTAGTGTCATTCAAAGGGAATCCAGTGTCTGTCAGCCTGGGATGACATGCTCGACAAGCCATGCTGCTTTGCTAGAGATGGCTTGCACCTGTCAACCTTAGGCTTTCAAATACTGGCCAAGGCTCTTGCCACCCCCATAGTGCCTTTTTTAGGCAAGGCTCAAAACACAAACCCACCACCGTAAATAGCACAAGTAACAAAAAATTGAGGATAATGCTACTCAATGCCAGAAGTCTAAAGCTCAAAATGCATGCACTCGAGGCACTCATCAGTATGGAGAAAATCAATATATGTGCAGTAACAGAAACTTGGTTTAAGGCTCCAGAGAGCACCCCAGCACTACCAGGCTACAACTCATACCATACATTTCGGCCACAAAACCCAGACCAAAATACAAAAGGCGGGGGCGTATCCATATTCATCAAGGATACCTGCACCTTCAGGTTAGTGGTACAGCACAATGCTCCAGAGATCATCCACGTGCAACTAACAATGGGCAGAACTGCAATTCAAATTGTAGCTTGCTACAGATCACTCACCATGTCCCAGGACCCACATTCTGCATTTCTGGAAACACTGGGAAACATAAAGGTCCTACCAAACACCCTGATATTGGATGATTTCAATTACCCAAACATTAACTGGGAGAACTACTCAAGTACTAACTCCCTTGCCCAACATTTCCTAGAATTTATAAACTCAAATGCCCTGGATCAACTGGTCAATACTCCCACCAGAGGTGACAACATATTGGAACTGGTCATCACCAACATGGGTGACCAGTGTTCCACACCGGAGGTCAATCCCTCGCTGGTTAGATCTGACCATAAACTAATCACTCTGGATAGCTACATTCCACTCCCACTCCCTGGTTTAACCACCATGAAAATCTTTTCAAAAGCAAACTTCACTTTACTTAAGACCGAGGTGGAAAGTTTCAAATCCCCCATGCTAAAGAATAATGCTGCCCAAGCTGCCAAATCCTTTACTAATGTACTCTATGGGCACCTACAAGAATGCATCAATCATGCTATCCCATGCAAAACCAAGACTCACTCCTCCAAGAAAAGGAATCCAGTCTGGTGGACCCCTGCCATAAACAATCTATACAATAGAAGGAGGAAATTAGTACAGAAAAGAGTAAAATCCCAAGAGGGGAAGACATCCCTATCAGTATCAGCAAGAAACTACGATACCTCATAAAATCATCCAAGGCTAGTTTCAAAAGAAAAATTGCCAAGGACTCCAAAGATAACCACAAGGCATTATTTAGCTATGTCATGAATCTAAGTGGCAATTCCCAGATCTGCTCGGAGTTAGTGCAGAATGGTACAAAATACACTGAACCGACCAATATCACCAACATCCTGGCAGACAGGTTCAGTGCAAATGTCACCATCCCTCTCACCCCCAAAAGGGCCCATAACCATACCAGAAGAATGTATTGCCCCTGAAATCACAGACACTCAGGTTAAAACACCCCTCTCCAAAGCCAAAAACACAGCATCAATTGGACTGGATGGTGTCCCAGGCTGCATCCTACATGAGCTCAAAGATGAACTAACCCCTCACCTAAACACACTGTTCAAACTCAGCCTCTCCACAGTCTACATGCCCAGAGAGTGGCACACAGCAATGGTTATTCCACTTCACAAAGGTGGAGCCACAACAGACCCCGGGAACTATCTCCCTATAAGCCTGACTAGCTTGGTCTGTAAGGTTATGGAGTGCATCATCATGGCTCTCATTAACAGAGACATTGGGAACCTCCAAACACTGCACCCTACCCAGTTTGGCTTTGTTAAGGGCATATCATGCCTCCTAAACCTGGTGGACTTCTTTGAGACAGTTATCAAGGCTATAGATGAGGGAAAGGTGGTCCACACAGCCTACCTAGAACTCGCAAAGGCTTTCAACACCATTCCCCATTCTGGTATTATAGACAAGCTCACCAGTCTGAACATAACCCCCTATGTCATGAGATGGGTTGCCAACTGGCTCACTGACAGAACCCACATGGTAAGAGTTTCAGGAGCTAGGTCTGACTCTAAACCGGTTACAAGTGGCATTCCCCAGGGCTCAGTCCTATGATCCCTCCTGTTCAGCATATACTTCCCACAGGTGCAGGCAAGCACAGGAGGACTATGGCTGACCAAGTTCGCAGACGACTGCAATCTAGGAGCTATAATTGACTCTCCGGCTGACACAGACATCCTTCAAAAGGGTCTCTTTGAGACAGATACCTGGTGTCAAAACCATGACCTCAAGCTAAATGCCAAAAAGTGCATAGTCTTTCCCTTTGGAAAAAAACAAAGTACCCACAAATTACCACATAGGTGGTAGCCCCCTAAATACAGAAGATGAAATAAGGGATCTGGGGACCCAAGTATATAGTAATCTCTCCTTTGATAATCACATTGCCAAAGTGGTTAGAAAATCCTTCTATGTGGCCCACCTAATCACAAAAGGGTTTGGATCCAGATCAAAAGAGGTCATTGTGCCCCTCTATGCATCACTCATCAAACCCATCACAGAGTACAACACCCCATTTGGGATGTACCTTACAAGACACTTGCAATAGCTGGAAAGACCACAGAAGTACCTCACCAGGAGGATCACTGGCCTCAAACAGAAGCCCTATGCAGCTTGAATGAAGAAACTACAGCTGTACTCAGTTGCATACCGCCTACTCAGAGGTGATCTCTGCCTGACATACAAGGCCATGTCCAACCCAGAACTGATGGACATGCTCCACCTAAAGAAAATGATATCCCCTCATGCCATACGCTCTAGGGATCTAAACCTCACCACAACAATAAATAGGATGTGCTGGAGGGATAGATTCCTGTCCCAAAGACTTCCCATGCTCTGGAACAAGATTGCAATCTACATTAGGCAGATGAGTGGATAGGAAACAGGAAGTTTACCCCGGGGATCACTTCAGTGGCTCTGCTGGACAGCGGCACAGGGAACTAATCTAAGGAGGAGGCGAAAGCCAACACATTCCGGCAAGGCTTATAAATGCCTTTGGGCAGATAGCCTAGTACCTACCTATGAACCTATGGGTGTAATGAGTTGGCAGATTTTAAACATTTCCTACAGAATACTCTGTCAGAAATACTGGATGAGCAAATGGGTGTATCTAATGATTCTTTTGAGCTGGGATGCAGGATCTGAACTGGAGTAGCTGGCTCAACCAGTGCCCTGAGACAGTCCCTGAAGTAGAGGCCCACCCACTTGTTCAAATAGAAGAGCAAAAAAAAAAGGCAGCTCTGACAGACTGCTCATGTTAGTGTGGAGAACATGCCCCCCACTACATCTTTTCATTGAAACAGCCACAAAAAAGGCTACTCCAATCAGCTGCTCATGGCAGTGTGGAACATAAGCCCCCCTCCCAGACACACACACTCCCTTCTTGCCACAGGTCTTCACTGGAAAAAACAGAAAACAAAAGTTTGCCAAGTTGTTTCTTTACCGGCACTCAGAAATGCTGGTTCAGAAAGAAGAATGCAGGAGCACATGAATGCAGGACTGTGCACTCCACCACTTACTTCCAGGGCACATGCCCCATTCACCTCACCATTGCTATGCTACTGCCTTGTTAAGTTTAATACTGGTGGCTGTCAAAAAAGCAATTACTAGAAAATGTAAATCAAAGTTCTAAACTAACTGTAGTTGAAGCACTGAATATTGTAACAAAGATAAAATAAATGGAAGTGGGATCTTTAGAAAAGAGAAGAAGCAAATTGTATTAAATTAAATTTTTGAATTTAGCCTTTTATTGTATGTATTTTTAGCATAGTAAATTATTCAGTTTTTAGATTGGCTATGTGTGTTATTCACGTTTTTATGACTAGGATGGCAATTCAATTTAATTTTATTTAATTTAATTAGATTACAAAGTGTGCCTTCTTTGAAGGTTGGACATTGGGCTGGCAACTTGGAACTGTAAAAATCCACTGCCAATTATTAGCAGATGGGAGTTCCGCTGTGGCAACCCCCTAACTGGGAAAAGCCGAAAGACTTTTTTTTTAATTAGATGACAAAGTATTTTAAAACAGTAAGCAAGCATTTTGTTAGGCTTTTTGGCTTAGCTTTTTATGCACTGTACTCCATTGTTGTGATGAAATACTCCTTTTATTTTTTAATTAATGTGGTCATGAGACATGTCTTACTATATTTTAAACATGGCTTGACTTGTTTGTTGTATCTGTCTGAGGAAGTCTTGCTCAACGAAGTAGGACGAAAGCGCTAACTTTTCTTGTTTTTCTTGTTCTGGGAATAAACCCTTTGTTTTTTTTAGAACTTATCCTCCTGCCTCATGGTCTTTAGTTTTATTTGAAGTCTTATTTTTTCACCAGTTTGTTAAATATTCCAGTTTTAATTGACTACTAAGGTGGTATATAAGGAAGCTGCCTGAATGCTTGGAAGGCAGAGGTGAAAACACTGAACTTAAGTTAAATGCTACAGAAGTAACTTAGAAATGTGAATTGGCTGCTGACATGTTCCCCTGGATTAAGCAAAGTAATGTCTATGAATTCAGAATTAAAAGTTTGGAACCTGAAATACAGTATTGCCATTTTAAATGCTGAATAATACACAGATGTTGTTTGCATAATTGTGATTAATTAGATATTTTCTGAAAGTATGCAGTACTTTGCAACTTTGAATTTGTCTGATGAAGTCTTTTACAGTGTTATGAGATGACAGTGACAAATTTCTAAGGTTTTCTTTCTTTGCTTTCTCGGATCCTTTCACAGTTCTAATACATATATTTTATTCATGCCTCCTTTGTTCTCATCTCCAGCATAAGTGCAAAACAAAAAAGTACATTGAGTAAGTACACTTACCATAGCAGAACATTTTTAATTAAATCACTGCAGTAGTAGCCTTTAGCTACATGGGTTATATACCCTGCTAAGGATTTAACAGCCTGCAAATCTTTCAAAGCTTTTGGCTCCTGCACCCAGTCTGCTGGTAATATGAAGTACAAAGGGAGAAAATCAGCAGTCTGGGTGCCAAATTCTTCAGGACTTTCTTACCAACAGAAAAATAGTGAATCTTCTGTCCTGATAAAAGACAGTAAAGCCAGTGGACAAAACAACTTTACCCTAGGGATAACAAAATACAAGAAAACACATTAAGGGGGCTGTAAGAAGGGTGTGGTTACTGCAGCAGTGATGTAATTGAACATCTACTGTTATGGTATGTGCCCTTACATAATATACTATGTTCACTCATAAATTGCTTCTGCAGTAGTCCTTAGCTAAATGGATAGACCCCCAAAGCTTGTACAGAGTGGAAGGAGACAGGTTGAGGGCATAGAAGCCCCTGGAGATTGGTCCTGGTAAAGTTTGCTCTAAATCTGGAAAAGAAATGTGTTTATATATGTATATATATATATATATATATATATATATATATATATATATATACTGAGGATAAATTAATTTCTTCTAGAATACTTCTAAAAGTCAACCCTTTCAAATACGCCATCAAAGAAGACAAGGTCCTAGCAGAATGAACCTTAACCCCGCCTGGAAATGTCTTGTTGTGGTGGGAATGGCAAAAAGCATACCAAGGGACAACTATCTAGAAATAGTTTATTCTGACACAGGTTGCCTTTTCTTAATCCCTTCATAGGAAACAAATGGCTGTTCAGCTTTCCTAAAGGATTTTGTTTTGTCAAGATAACAACAGTGTTGCCTATGCATATTCAGAATATTGAGAATCCTTTCTCACTGTTTTTTGGGTTCTGGGTGAAAGACAGTGAGAGAGATGGCAAGAGTCAAAGTAAACTCTGAAACCACTTTAGGCATAACTGATGAATTTGTTCTTAAAGCAACCCTGTCTTTATGGAAAACCAATTAGGGTCAACCCACCATAAAAGCTTGCAACTCAAATGCTCTTCTTACAGACGCAACACAGTCTTCCAAGTCATGAACCTTAAATCATCAAGATAAGCTGACTCAAAAGGAGACAAATTTAACTTTGCCAGGATAAATGTAAGATCCCAAGAAGGTACCATCTGTTTTCTAGTTGTCTTAAATGTAAAACCCCTTTCAAGAACAGCTTGAGCAAAGACTGAGAAGAAAGGTGCAGTCTGATAGTGTCTGCACCACACAGTGGCACTGAAGTAATCTCACTGTTTCTAGATTACATATTAAATCCTATAGTTCAGGCTTTACCATCTTACATCAGAGATTCCATGGATTTTTTGAACAGCATTAAGTCCTTTCAGGATGCGTATAGATATGAAGAAGGCAATTGTATATGTTAACCATAGATGTAGTGTCCCAAAAGAAGGTATTGAATTTATTATAATTTATTAGATTATATCTAAACAAGTATACAACTTCTTAAAATTTGTATTAGGAGGTGAAGGAAATATGCTTTGCTTTCTAGATGTACATATAATTGGGACATTAGTAACAATAAATTTATAAACAAAGTCAGTTGTAAGAGTACCTTTTCCAACAGTCATCTTCAATGTAGAAGTTGTTGTTGTTCCTTCAGCTTTTCCCGGTTAGGGGTCGCCACAGTGGAACTCTGGTCTGCTAATGATTGGCAGTAGATTTTCACAGTGCCAAGGTGCCAGCTTGATGCCCAACCTTCAACGAAGGCACGGCCATTCACACATGTCTTTTGAACAGCACTCGACCACGGGGAGGACATGCAGACTCCACATAGCAGGTGCTCCAGCCGAGAATCGAACAGGAAAACCTCTTGCTGTGAGGCGACAACGCTACCTCTGCACCACCGCGGCTGTCTACCTTCAACATAGAAGTAATCATCCTAACTTTATAAAGAACAACATACCTAGAGGCCAGTATATAAGACCCTCTATGATGACATGTGAAGACAGTGACTTTTAAGAAGAGTTAAATTTTATTACTGCCTTGTTTAAAGAAAGAGGCCATAGAGTAGACATGTTAAACAAAAATGCTCAAGAAATCATTTCCAAAGGATCAGTACAATTTGAACCTATATTAGTAAAAGGGTTTCAAAAAAAGATAAAAAAATTCTACAGATGAAACAGGATATGCCATATAAATGCCTATAGATAGTACTAACATCAGAAATATTACATCTAATAAATGGAAGATTACAGAAGGTAATAGAGACATAGGTGACATCCTAGGAAAACACCCTTCCTTTGTTTATAAAAAGAACAGTAACATTAAAAAAGAAGTTATGTACTTACTATAATATGTTTCATCTGTGTTGCTGATCCTCATTTATCCTTGACAGCTGTGACATGGTTCCAATCCTCAGAATCAGCTCGACTATTACATAGCTCATACAAGCCAAAAACTCTTGAGTTAAGACTCTAACCACAATGCCCCTCTCCATATTACACAGAAAGACAGAATACTATGTATCCAGAATTGAAGGCTATGTCCAAGGTCAAACCTGATAAAGTTACCAAGACAAGTGTCCAATCCTCCAAAAAGACTGCAGGAGGGTGAAGGAGGGTGGGGTGCCAAGCATAAATGAAGACTGACAACAGAGATGGAACATTATGGTAAGTACATAACTTCTTTATCTGATGTTGTCAATTTTCATTTATCCTTGACAGTTGGGATATAGTCCCCAGGTACTTTAGATCCTGGGTGGCCTTATGGAAGGTTATTCCTGAGAACCATACAGCCAAAGGATGCTGTTCCCCTGGAGACCAGATCCAACTGGCAATGAGTGATAAAGGTATCCAGAGTAGCCCAAGTTGCTGATGTGCATATTTCATCCATGAAAGCCTTGGAATGGAAAACAGCAGATGTGGCTTTTGCTCTCTCACTGGGACTGGCAACTGGAGATTATTTTTATTGTATATAAAAGTACAGTCTCTTAACCACCTTCACAAGGTGACTTTTGAAACACGTTTTCCCAGAGATGGACTAGATAAGGAGATAAATAACTGATCCAATTTTCTACACTCTTTAGTCCTGTTGAGGTAGAAATGTGACTGTCTGTAAACATCCAGCAAATGTAAGCACTATTCACCTTTGTTTGAAAAATTCGGAAAAAATACAGATAAGTCAGTGGTTTGATCAATATTAGTTTTTGAGATCACCTTAAAAAGAAAGGATAGGTTGGATCTTAGAGTAATCCTATCCTTATGAAAAATCAAGGGGGTTTTGAAGATAGTGCTTGTAATTCAAAAATCATTTTGGCAGAGGCAATTGCTATGAGAAAAATGGTCTTCCATGACAGAAACTTTAAGTAACATGGAGCTGCCAGTTCCAAGGGAGGAAGTACCAAAGACTGGCTGCAAAACTAAAGTCAGATCCCAAGGAGCTTTAGGGTCTTTAAATGGAGGCTTCAACTGCAAAGCTCCTTTCATGAACGCTTTACACAATCTATGGGAAATTAGTGAATGATCTTCAAAGCCACTGTGGAAACTGGAAATAGCAGCTAGTTGGACCTTAATAGTAGAAACAGATGCTCCTTGACCAAAAACATAGCTAAAATCTCCAATACCTTTTCAACTGGTGTGAAAAAGGGTTAAGGCCATTATTGTGCGTCCAAACAGAAAATCTTTTCCACTTGCTGAGGTAAAGTTTTCTGGTTAAAGGTCTGTGTGATGCCAGTAGATTTTTTTTTGGACTGGGGAAGATAAATTTTTCTGCCTGGTGACTAACGAAATTGGAAGAGCCAAGCTGTAAGCTTGAGGTTCTAAAGACTGGGGTGCACCAGTCCCTGTGTCTGAGACAGAAGATCAGAAACTGGGTCCAGAATCCATGGACAGTGAATTAGATGAGGCCACAGGAAGGGAACGAGACTTGTCAAGGCCAGAAGGGCACAATGAGGATCACCTTGCTTCTCAGCCTGCTGGCTTTCTTCAAGAAGAGAGGAATCATCGGGAAGGGGAAAAGGCATAGAGTAGTCCTGAGGGCCAGTTGTGAAGGACAGCATCTCTTGGGGACTCCCACTGAGGGGGTATTAGGGCAAAGTAGCTGTTGTTTAGGGGTAATGCAAATAGGTCACAGCAAGGCTGAGCCCAGTGACAGAAAATCTCCTTCGTCATTCTGGGATTGAGAGATTACTCATGAGGCAGGAGAATGCACCTGGTCAGTTTGTCTGCATCACATTCGAGCTCCGCAGGATGTGCACTGCTATTAGAAAATGGTTGAAGGATATCGCCCATTGCCACACTCTGACAGCTTCTTGACACAGAGGACAAGACTTGGTTCTGCCCTGTTTATTGATGTTCCAAACTACTGAAATTTTGTCTGACTGAACTGCAATTGTTTCTAGAGAGAGGACAGATTGGAAGGCTTACAACACTATGACCACTGCCCTCAGTTCCAGACACTGATATGAAGATTGGCCTCTATCAGGGATCAAGTGCCTTGGACTGTTCTTCCCAGATCATGCTCCCCCACCCCATCTGGGAGGCGTCAGTGGTCACTATGGCTTTGGGTTGAGCTGGAACAAACGGATAGCCTAAAAGAATTTCCTCGGATTCCATTCACCAGGATAAGTCCTTCTTGCAATGACTGATCAAAATTGGATGCATCATTGGATGGACCATTGGGATGCTAGAAGCTATTGTAGCAGCCGCATGTGAAATCTTGCTAGTAGAACTAAGGTAATGGTCACTGCCATGGACTCCAAAGCTCAAAGGACTAGAAGTACATGGACCTTGTCTTTGGAGAGAATGGCTTGTACTTGGAAATTTATCTTCTGTAATCTGTGAAGAGGAAGGCAAGCTACACAAGAGATGGTATTCAGATGAGCTCCTATGAACTCTACATGCTGAGTGGGACATAGCTGAGGTTTTGATTGATTCACTGTAATGCCCAGATGAGCAAACAGGTGCAGAATGAAGTCTGTTGCTTGAAGCACTAGATGCCTGGAGAGAGTGGTGATGAGCCAGTCATCTAAATAAGGAAACACTCGGACTCCATGCAGCCTCAAGTGAGCTGTTACTGCTGTCAGACACTTGGTGACCACCCTAAGGGCTGTGGTGAAGCTAAAGGGCAGCACTCTGAACTGAAAATGACTGGCTCCTTGCCAAAAGCAGAGGAACCTTCTGGAGCGTTTGTCCATTTTTATGTGGTAATACCATCCTGAAGGTCTATAGAGCACATCTCTACAAAGGGAAGTACAGACTGAACCATGACCATCCAGAATTTTGCTTGCTGAACAAACTTGTTCAGAAGGCTGAGATCTAAAATTGGTCTCAAGTCCCCTGTCTTTTTTGGCACCAAAAAGAACCTTGAGTAAAATCCAGATCCTATCTGGTCTAATGGGAGTTCTTGGATGACTTTTTCTAGCAGCTTTTAAATCTCTAATGCTGCTTGAGCCTTTTGATTGGGTGGAATATCAGGGAGTCTTTGTTTTGATCTTGGCAAAAAAGTGAAGGGAATATGGTAACCACTGGAAATGATCTTCTCCACCCAAGTATCCAAAACTATTTGTCACCAGGCTTTTGAGTGCACAAAAAATCTTCCCCCGACTGCTTCCAGAGGTAAGCAATTGGGGCCCCTGTCAGAAGCGCTGGTAGGATTGTCTCAAGAAAGATTCTCTGGAACCCTGGTTTTGTGAGCCACCTCTGCTGTGGAGTCAGCATCTTCCATTAGAGCTCCCCCTCAGCCCCGAGGGGAGCCACCCCCACATGTGACCTGAAAAGGCCCTTGGGATTTTATGAACCATATCTTCCTGCTTCTCTGATTCCTAGAGTAGAATCATTGGGGAGTAGAAAAAACATATGCCCACTGCAGACACATTCCAAATATCCTACCTCTGTGGAGTTGGTGTAAATGCAGGCTTTTGGTGCTCACCTATCTACTTCTTGGGTGACCACTCCTGCTGAAGATCTTATTAAATTGATTGTGCAGTGGGCTTGGAAGGCTCCTGACTCAGTAGAGCCAATTCCCCAGAGACCAGATAAAATACTGTCAGCTCCAGACAAACATTGGGCTAAGGGGTTAGCATTAGTTGCTATAGTGGTGGTGGCAGCCAACAAAAATTAACTAGGTGAAGAGAGTGTTCATCCCCCTAATCGAGAGTCCAGGGTAATGGACAGATTTGAAAAGTTGATGTATTCTTCATTGACCTTTGCTTTAAGGTCTTAGAATTTTATGGCACATTTCACTTGTTTGCAGAGGGATCTGATCAAGGAGGTATCAGATACCCTAGCAGGAGCTGCATCTGAGGAGGTCCAGGATAAAGTGGCTTCCCAGCTAGCCACTCTGGAGTCTATTTCCAACTTCTCCATGAGGCTCATTGCACATGCAGCCAAAGTGATGACCAGAGCAGCAGGTTTAGGCATTCCCATAAGGCGTCACACCTGGATGCACTTGTGTGAGTTTGTGGAGCCATTTAAGTTTTCCTTCATCAATGTTCCTTTTAACGGATCTTCCTTATTATGCCCCAAAGTCAAAGAAACTCTAGCCGGGTGCAAGAAAGATGGAAACACCCTGTCTGAATCTGTGAACAGGTAATTTGCCAAAGTGTTCACAAGCATTACACAGACATACACTTCCCAAATACAGTAGTTCTAGTAAATATACATAGCCAAGCATTAATTATACTAATGTTCTATACAAAAAGTGAAACAATTATGCAGAAACAGTTGTAGTTAAAAATAGAAGGAAAACTGTTAAGAAGACCAGCTAGTCATGTGATAGCCTCGTTAAAACAGTAAATATATCTAAAATGCTGGTATTCTTAATGAAACAAGGCTCAATTTTCACATAAATGTAAAATACGATAAAAAGCACAGAAGGTATTCTCTAGAAGGGACTTATCTGCCCAGCAATAGAACAATGGAGCCAACCGTCAATCCTCTGAAGCACAGAATGAGCACTCACAAGTCAAGAAAGTACTGAAATTTTTGGTGCCCTTGCTGCTGTTTTTCTCCATTTGCACCTTGTGCCACCAGCAATCTGGGAACATGTGTGAAAGCAGCCAAAGGCTTTGGAATACTGGACTGCTGTTTTATCCTTAGCAGGATATAATCCAAATAGCTAAAGGCTACTGCAGCAGTGATTTATGATGAACATCTCAGAATGTTGATAATACACTAGCTATAATATTTCACTAAGTTGGTACCTGTAATTTATTGACAACAAAAACAAACCCAACTGCAGCCATCAAACAAAACAGTAAAACTGTAAAATTCCCCAAAGCAGGCAGAAGACAGCTCGATATGCAACTAAATCCAAAACTTGATAAACCAGCAAGTAATCGTACTAAAAAACTTTATTGCACAGAACGAAAGTTAGCGCTTTCACGGTAATACCATACCGCTTCTTCAGACAAACAGGAATGGGGACAGAATAACATATATCCAAATAACATCATCTCAAACAGCTTAACAGCCAATAGAACAAACATTCATGCAGCCACATTCCCAGCTTAAAGGCATATCAAGTAGATAATATTTACTAGCATAAAATCTGATAAAAAATAAAAAATAATAAATAATAATAAAACATTAACACAAATAAATAAAACATAAGCTGAGAATGTGGCTGCATGAATGTTTGTTCTATTGGCGTATGCAGGAATTTACAAACAGAAAATATTTTTAAATCAGCAAGCCTCAATGCAATCAGAAACCACAAAAGCTGTTAGACCACTTTTATAAACTTCACCACAGGAGTAGGGGAACCCATTTCAGGACAGAAGAGAAAAATAAAACAATTCCAGAAAGTATGTAAAATAATCCAGTCAGGCAAAATTAAGACAACACAGATCAAGGAAAGTTAAAATACCATGAAATATACTTATCAATCAGCGATATATTTCCAGATTGTTTGAGAATCACACTGTAAAAAGTAAACCAGGAGTTTCCAGCGGTGTATGTAGGAATTTACAAACAGAAACTATTTTTAAATCACCAAGCCTTGAAGCAATAAGATAACACAAAAGCTTTTAGACCAGTTTTATAAACTTCGCCACAGGAAAAGGGGGAAGCAGTTTCAGGACAGATGAGAAACAGAAAAAATGCAGTTTCAGGACAGATGAGAAAAAAAAACAATGCCAGAAAATATATAACATAATGAGTCAGGCAAAATTAAAACAATGCAGAACTCTGGAAGGTTAAAATGCCAACAAATATACTTATCAATTAGGGATATGTTTTCAGATTGTTTGAGAATCACACTGTAGCCAGAACACCAGGAGTTTCCAACAGCGTATGCAGGAATTTACAAGTGGAAACTATTTTTTTAAATCAGCAAGCCTTGAAGCAATTAGATAACACAAAAGCTGTTAGACCAGTTTTATAAACTTCACCATAAGAATAGGAAGGAAACAGTTTCAGAACATATGAAAAACAGAAAACAATGCAGGTTCAGCGCAGATGAGAAGCATTAAACAGTGCAGGAAAATATATAAAATAATTCAGTCAGGCAAAATTAAGACAATTCAGAACTCTGAAAGCATAAAATTCCAAGAAATATACTTATCAATCAGCGATATATTTTCATATTGCATGAAAATCACAGTGCAGCCATAAAACCAGGAGTTCCAACAGTGTATGCAGGAATTTACAAGCAGAAACTATTTGTAAATCAGCAAGATGTGAAGCAATCAGATAACCCAAAAGCTGTTAGACCAATTTTATAAACTTCACCACAGGAATAGGAGAATGCAGTATCAGGACAGATGAGAAACAGAAAACAATGCAGTTTCAGGACAGATGAGAAACGGAAAACAGGAGTTTCCAACAGTGTATGCAGGAATTTACAAAGAGAAATTATTTTTAAATCAGCAAGCTTCGAAGCCAATCAGATAACACAAAAGCTGTTAGACCAGTTTTATAAACTTCACCACAGGAGTAGGGGGGAAGCCATTTCAGGACAGATGAGAAAGAGAACACAATGCCAGAAAATATGAAAAATAATTACGTCAGGCAAAATTAAGAGAATGCAGAACAATGAAAGTTAAAATGCCAAGAAATATACTTAACAATCAGTAATATTTTTCCAGATTGTTTGAGAATCACACTGCAGCCAGAACAGGAGTTTCCAACAGGGTATGTAGGAATTTACAAACAGAAACAATTTTTAAATTACCAAGCCTTGAAGCAATCAGATAACACAAAAGCTGCTAGGACAGATGAGAAATGGAAAACAATGCAGTTTCAGGACAGATGAAAAACAGAAAAAAATGCCAGAAAATATATAACATAATTCAGTCAGGCAAAATTAAGACAATGCAGAATTATTAAAGGTTAAAATGCCAAGAAATATACTTATCAATCAATCTTTGCAGACAATGTTTTCTTAACATGTATATCTTAAACACTACCCATAGGGTACATGAGAGAGGGGGACAACCCTTGTACTAGTGTTTAAGATATACATGTTAAGAAATTAGAAGTTATGTACCTACCATAACATTCCATGTTAGTTGTCTTCTCTCGCCTTCTTTCTTGCTGGATGGGTTCGGAGCCGATCCTCGGCTCCGACTCGGCACTTTCTTTAGCTCGAGAACTCCTTTTACCAGCTCGAGGCAACCCTATATCCCATGATGCAAGGCGGAACTACCTCAGATCTCGTTTGGCAGCTAACTGACCCTGCTAAAGACTATCCTAACATAATTAGGAACCATGGTTCCTAAAAGAAGTCCTCATAACAATGCTCCAGAGGAAGCAATCTAATAGGAACTCTCCAAGATCTGTCCAGGCCAGGGGGAAGGAGGGAGGGACGCAAGAAAGAAGGCGAGATAAGACAACTAACATGGAACGTTATGGTAGGTACATAACTTCTAAATGTTAAGTTGTCAATCTCGCCTTCATTCTTGCTGGATGGGACCGTCCCTAGCACCTGTATCCCGGGTGGCTCAATGGAACAGACTCTTGAGAACTGTGGAACCAAAACTGGCCCTATCTCTGGAGGCCAAATCCAACTTGTAATGAGACACAAAGGTATGAGGCGTGGCCCAAGTAGCTGTTGCACAAATAGTGTCAATGGGAAGTCTATCCTGAAAGGCTACAGAAGTGGATAGACTCCTGGTCGAATGTGCTTTTGGCTTAGAAGATAGTTGTTTGCCCCTTAGAGAGTACACATAGGAAATGGTGGAAGTCAACCATCTAGATAAGGTCACTTTAGAAACTGGAAGACCTAACCTGTTTTCTGCATAGGAGACAAACAATTGGTCTGATTTTCTAATTTGTTTAGTCCTATGCAGGTAGTACCTGAGCTGACGATGAACATCCAAAAAGTGCAGCTTTTGTTCAGCTCTGTCAGAATAGTTAGGAAAGAAAACTGGTAGATCAATAGATTGGTTAATATTGGTTTGAGATACAACCTTGGGAAGAAAGGAAGGGTTAGTTCTTAGCGAAACCCTATCCTTATGAAAAACCAGATAAGGTGAACGAATACAGAGGGCCTGAATCTCAGAAACTCTTCTTGCAGAAGTAACAGCCAGTAAAAATATAGTTTTCCACGTCAATAACTTTAAAGAACACGTAGCAGACGGTTCGAAAGGAGGTAGAATTAGGGATGCCAACATTAAGTTTAGATCCCATTGCGGAGGAGGATGTTTCACAGGCGGTTTTAGGAGAAAAACTCCTCTTAAAAAGGTCTTGCATAACCTATGAGACATGATGTTATTGTCATGCAAGCCAACATGATACTTGGAAATAGCAGCCAGTTGTACTTTGACTGTAGATGACGAGGATCCTGAATGAAAAACCTCCGCCAGGAAATCCAAAACAGAATGTACAGGAGCGTAAAAGGATCAATATTTCTGGCGTTTGCCCAAATTGAAAAACGTCGCCACTTGCTTGCATAAATAGTTCTAGTGGACGACTTTAAAGAAGACACTAAAATGTCTCTGACTGAGTCAGAAATCATTGGTAGCCTGGCTAGGGAAGGAAGTGGAGCAACCAAGCAGTGAGGTTGAGAGAATGAATGGCCCGGTGCTGCTGACCCGACTGGTGGATCAAAAGATCCGGAACTGGGTCCAGATGCCAGGGCTGCACCAGAAGGTGACGATGTAGAGACGGAAACCAAATTTGTCGAGGCCAATATGGAGCAATGAGGATCAATTTGGCTCTCAAAATGGTGGCTTTCTGAATGACTTGTGGAATCAATGGAAAGGGAGGAAAAGCATAAAGAAGTCCCTGAGGCCAATCCTGGGTTAGAGAGTCTCTCAAGGGTTGGCCTGGAAGGGGAAATAGTGTGAAGTAATCTTGGCACTTGCTGTTTTGAGGGGTAGCGAAAAGATCGCAACAAGGAGTGCCCCACTTCAGAAAAATCTGATCTACTACAGATTGATTGAGAGACCACTCGTGAGGCATCAGAATAGATCTGCTTAGCCTGTCCGCCAATAGGTTGGACCTGCCGGGATGTGCGTTGCTATCAGAAACCGCTGAGAAGAGATCGCCCATTGCCAAAGTCTGAGAGCTTCTCGACATAAGGGATAGGACCTGGTTCCGCCCTGTTTGTTGATGTACCAGACCACGGACATGTTGTCCGTCTGTACTGCAATAGTCCCCGTGGGAAGAAAGTCGTCGAGGGCTTGCAACGTTAAAAGCACTGCTCTCATCTCCAGGACATTTATGTGCAGGTGGTATTCTATGGGTTGCCACGTCCCGTGGACCATCCTGCCCTGATAATGCCCCCCCCACCCGATCAGGGAGGCATCCGTGGTGACTGTGGCAACTGGAGGAGGGGGAACAAAGGGTCGGCCCTGATGAAGAAGAGGGGAAGATATCCACCATCGTAGATGGGCCCTGCACGATTGTGTTACCAAGATTTCGTGTCTCATAGGCAGATTGTGGTACGACCACTGCGTGAATAACATCCACTGCAGGAGACGCATGTGGAAGCAAGCCAGTGGAAGAAGAACAATGGCCGCAGCCATAAGGCCTAGAACTTTCAAGACAAACCTGGCTTTGATCTTGTTGCTTAGTAACAGAAGCTGAACAAATTTCTGGATGTCCAGAATCCTTTGATCTGTTAGCCTGGCTAACATTTTGACGGTATTTAACTCTGCGCCTATAAAGGTGATAGATTGGCAAGGCAGCAGAGAGGATTTTTCGAAATTTACTGAAATTCCCAGTTTCTTGCAAAGCTGTAGGGTGTAGTCTCTGGACCGAAGAAGCTGATGCTTGGTGGTGGCGGAGAGGAGCCAGTCGTCCAAATAAGGAAACACCTGGAATCCTCAACATCTCAGGTGAGCTGTGACCACTGCCATGCATTTGGTGAACACTCTGGGGGCTGAAGTGAGGCCAAAGGGCAGTGCTCTGAATTGGTAATGGCTGGCTCCCAGCCGAAAGCGGAGAAACCTTCTGGAGCGTCTGTGAATCTTTATGTGATAGTACGCATCCTGAAGGTCTATCGAGCACATCCAGTTGTCCTTGCCCAGAAAGGGCAGAATGGATTGCAGCGTGACCATCCGGAATCTTGCCTTCTTGACAGACTTGTTTAGTCTGCTTAGGTCTAGTATCGGTCTCCAATCTCCCGTCCTTTGGGGACCAAAAGAATCTTGAGTAGAAGCCGGATCCTACTTGGTCTGCCGGGCACTGTCTGGATGGCTCTTTTTTCCAGGAGTTTTGAAACCTCCTGTCTTGCCAAATCCCTTTGACCGGGTGAGATGTCTGGAAGGGATTGCAGAGGTACGGGAAACCTTTCGAAGGGGATTTTGTAACCCTCGGATATGATCGACTGTACCCACTTCTCTTGGGATAGGGATTGCCAGGCTACTGGGTACAGTGAAATTCTTCCCCCGACTGCCTCCAAGAGTGGACAGTCGGGCAACACCTCAGGGATGCTGAAAGGGCTTCTCAGGAAGAGACTCCCTGTTGCCCTGGTTATGAGGACCCCCCCTGCCTCTAAGGCGGCGTCTATTATTGTTACCCCCTCTGCCTCTGGGGGTAAACTGACCATGTGTGTCCAGTGTAGCTCCTTGGGCTTTTCGGAACCACATCTTCCCCCCCTTCTGACCCTTGGGATAAGGTCTAGAAGGAGTGGAAAACTGGACTCCAACGGCAGAAAGAGTTTTACCGTCCTGCTCACATCTGGTCAAAGTATCCTTCACCTGAGGTCCGAACAAAGCCGAACCGTCAAAGGGGGTGTTGGTGAAGGATGCCTTAAAGGGGTCCGCAAAATTACACAGCCGCATCCAGGCTTGGCGTCTAAGAGCAACACCTGTGCCTGCGGCCCTGCTCGCTCCATCGGCCGCATAAGATATGAGCCGCATGGAAGAGTTAGATATGGAATTCAGGATAGCAAGCTGTGAGGCAATCTTTTCCTGAGCCCCAGCAGCAGAAGGATCCTGGACTACTTCTCCCAGTTCCTTGAGAATATCTCGTTGAAGCCTGGTGAAGTGACAAAGGTAATTCAGCAACGATAGCAAAGGTCGCTGAAGAAAACATCCGCTTTCCATACCTGTCCATGGTCCTAGAATCCTTATTAGGAGGATGGACAGGTACTGAAGGATCCGCCAGTTCCTTCTTAGTGGCCGCCGCTACCACCATAGCATCCACAGAGACACCCTTGGACAGGAACTGTTTATCCGAAGGGGCCGTGATGAACTTGGATGGTCTCCTGGGGACAGGTTCCACAGAATCTGGAGCGCCACGCCTTCGAGCCACTACCTGCATGAGTGGGTCGAAGGCGGAGACACCCAGGAGGTGGAGGGTCGGGATCCAAAAGCCTCCAGGTATACCGACTCATCCTCGGAGGGGTCAATGGAGGGCCAATTCCCCCTCTGTTTGAGGAGCTCAAGGATGTCTGAAAATGAGACATCCTCAGAGGGGACCGTGAACCCTCCGACTCATCTAAGTCGGTATCAGATGTAGTAGACTCAGGGAGTCTGTGTGTTTCCTCTTACGTCCTCTTCCGAGGGGGTTCCCCTGCAGGGTCAGGAGAAACCTCGGAAGAGGAGGAAATTCCCAGTGGGGAAACCTGGGGCGATGGATCCTGGGCCTGAGAGCAAGAGGCTGGCAAGAGGCATCTGCAGACACTGATGAGGGAGGAGCTAGAGGGATAGACCGTTGACCAGGCTCAGAGGCCAGGACACTCCTCATCACCTCAAAGGCTCCTCTCCCGGAGACGGAACACACCTGCTCCGAAGAAACAGGAATGGTCGGCTCCAAGGAGAGAGAAGGCTCGAGGCCATGTCGGCGCCGAGCTTACCAAAGCCGAAGCCCGAGAGGGAGAGCGGGGTCGGACAAGGGTCCGATGCCACTAGCCCCCTCAGAGCCGACAGTGGAAACCCGACGACCGGATCCCTCCAAGGAAGGTCTCAAGGAGGAGATCAGAGCCGAAGACGATGGAGCCGAAGGATGTATCGGCTCCGGCATTGAAACAGTCGCTGTCCCAAGAAGCTCCGGCTCCGAACTCTGGTGTGGAGTCGGAGGAGGAATCTCAAGAATCGGGGCTATAGCCGAAGTCTGTTGAGACGGGCTATGGAGCATTTGGGCCAGTGCCTGAGATTTCAACAGCCTGCTTACCACCCTCTCCAAATCATGGTCAGACAGCCTGGAAGATCTCGAAGATCGGCTCCGATGGCTCCGCTCCGACAAAAGAGGAGATCCCGGAGCCGAATGGATACTCATAATAGAGGGGGACCGAGATCTCTTACGGGTCGCCATCGGAGCCGAAGTCCCTAGAACTCCAGATGGAGCCGAGGATTTCTCGGCTCCAATGCTGGATACAGCGTCGGCTCCAGCCGGAGCCGACAAGGCCACAGTAGTCAGGGTATTGGAGCCGGCCAGCACCGAACCCACTACTCGAACAGAAGAAGTATCGACTCCAGCCGAGCGATATCGGCTCCGACGGAGCCGGAGCCACCGGAGGAGGCTTGGACACAGTAGCCTGAACCTCGGTGGCTTAAGAGGTTTTCCTGACCCTGACTTAGGAGGAGAACCTTCAGGTTTAAGTAAACCTCGGAGGATTAATTTGTTCCTCCTTTCCTGCAGGACTCTCTGGCTAAAAGCATGACACAACGCACAGGAGTCCTGCAGGTGCAAAGGCCCCAGGCAATAAACACAAGAAGTGTGACCGTCTGTCAGAGACATTTTCTGACAGCACTGGTCACACTTCTTGAAGCCTGAGACCTTGCCTTCTTTTGACATCCTAGAAGGGAAAAACACAAACAGTCCCAACTAACACACCAATTAATCCCTTACACAGACACACAGGAAGGGAATAACTTGGGGAACTAGGCCTGACTAAACTTTAAACTGAAATTCTTATCAAAAGTTTGAAAGGAAGGGAATAGGGTGGGCTGTAACTAAGTACAGACTAAACTAACACTAAAGGGAAAAAATAAACCCCTAACTACACTTTTTCTTATTTTACCAAGAAAAAACTTACCTCAGCTGGCAAAGGAGACCTCTTCGCTAAGCGGCAAATGAGATCTGAGGTAGTTCCGCCTTGCATCATGGGATATAGGGTTGCCTCGAGCTGGTAAAAGGAGTTCTCGAGCTAAAGCAAGTGCCGAGTCGGAGCCGAGGATCGGCTCCGAACCCATCCAGCAAGAATGAAGGCGAGATTGACAACTTAACATACATTGTCTGCAAAGTTTTTATTAAGTAAATACAAAGGTTGTTGATATAAAATGCAGTAATATGAGTGTTTTAATATTAGTATTAAGTATTTATATTTAAAATAATCATATTTTACTATTATACAATATTTAACTTTTTTAAAATTTATTCAAACATTTTCTTACAATACATTTGTACAATGGGGGGAATTCAGTACTGTGCACTTTAAGTTTTTTGGCGGAATTAATTAAGGAACCAATTAAATATGTTGATTAGCAATGAGTATGTATAAATATTGAGCAAGGCAATAGCTAGTTGTTCTGATGAAATCTACCTTAGTAGATGAAAGCGCTCAACCAGCTGATTTGTCTTACGTGTTTGTATTATTAATAAAGAACGTGGAAATCATCATTTGGTGCCAGTACGTGTTCATTCAACTGGGACAGATTTTTCACCTTCGTGAGGGTGTTGTTGGTGTTTCGTGGTTGGACTGACCAGTTTGGTTTGTTTAGTCTTTGGTTGTCGTCTTTATGGATTCCCTCGATGAACTACCGTCTATCTTCTCACCGAGAAGAGATGACATTCTACGTATCCAGTCGGAAATGGCCATTATGAAAGGTGAGTTGACGAGACTTATTGAACTAGTCTCTCAAACTCACCGTGGCACTCAAAGCGTAGGTACGCAAATAAGGAAGTCAGATACAGCTCAACAGGAAGTGTGTGGACTTTCGGTCTCACTTCCTAATGCGCAGAGAATTGAATTCACAAAGAGTGGACGGGCCTCTAATGGATCCTGTAAAAGTTTTCGAGAAGGAATTATGGGGCAGAATGACAGAGACGGATCGGAGGACGACCAGTATAATATTTCAAGCGCACGACCTAAGAGGACAGTGCCAAAGAGAACATATGTTATGGCGGCGAGTAAAATGAATACAGGTACTGTAAAATCTAACCAGCAATCCATTCAGTATGGTAAACATAGGCGGTTTACTACCGCGAACTTTCTTGATAATAATTTTGACTTTACGAATACAAAGTGCAATACATATGAAAGTAATGAGGCAGAGGTCAATTAGAACGAGGACAGGACCTTAAAAGACCTCATTTACCAATTTGGAAAGAAACTGAGACTGTTAAAACTGTACAATTGGATAATGCTTATTTAAAGAAGTGTTTAGATGTTAATGTAATACCAATGGGTCTAAGATTTTTCAAGAAACCATTGGGGGTTGAAATGGACGATGAGCAAATTATAGAATGTAGTAAAATGTTTGATAGTTTTGGAATTACATTCATGAAATACTTAATTACATGTAATGACAAGAAAATTTGTAAAATACTCACTGAAATTGAACATTATGACCAGATTATTACTAATGATTTGTTATTTGAGGAGTATGAAATGTGCTTTAATGTCCAGTTCTAATGGGTTGAAAACCAGGTTAACAATCAGTTTGAAAGGAAATGTAAAAAATTACAGCGTGATTTGCAGCAATATGAAAAGGGCGAGGCTTATAGATTTGATGTCAAGAAAGGGAATGGTGAACAGTCAGTAAGGTCTTATGATAGGAAAAAGACATTTAACAATAAATACACAAAAGAAAATTATAGGAACTTCGGTACAGGATATAAATCAGGCAATTTTTAGGGGAAAACAAAAGGGGAGAATGGGGTTTCAGAAGGGACAAAAACCACCAGAAGTGGTTTCACGAAGAAAATGTAACATGGTAGGATCAAATACCAGGAGACCCTGTTTAGGTGAAGATGAAATAAATATTAAGAGACATAATGAAGTGCACTGCAGTTGGAAAGATTTTAGCATATATAATTATACGGACACCAAAGTCACTAAAGAAATGTTCATGTTACTATCTAAGGGAATGAAGTACATTCCTAACAATAGAGGTAATCTAATTGAATATGTAGTTGATTTTAAGAAATATATAAGGAAACTGAATTTGGCATTATATTTCAAAGGGAAAGATGTACCTGTTATTGAAGAATTTAAGAAAAGAAGCTACTTTACCCCTCCCTTGAATAATACTCTAGCTATATATGAAAGGATTGTATTAAAGGAATTATATGAATTAATGAATAAGGGGAAGCTTCATGCTACGAATTTAACACATAAGGAATATTTAGTAATGAAAGACTTACAAATGGACAATAGAATTAGAATCATGAAACCAGACAAGGGAGGTGGGGTAGTGTTATTCAAAACAGAAGAATATAATAATAAAATCAATGATATATTATTCAATTCAGGTAATTATACGATAGCATCCCTTAATGAGGTTAATATAGCCTATAATAGGATCGACCTAGCATTGGAAGACCTACTAATTGACAATAGAATTGATATGGAACTATATAAGTATGTCAAGATAGAGAATCCCATTTTGAGTACTATAGTAGGGATACCCAAGGTCCATAAGAATATCATGGAACCACCTTTTCGACCTATAATATCTGGTAGTAATTCCAAAACCTTTGAAATGGGGAAGGTAATAGATGGATGGTTGAAAAACATATATAAAAATATACCTCATATTGTTAAGGACTCGTGGGACTTTTTAGGTAGACTAGATAATGAATACATCAAGGATGGATGTATCTTATTGACGGTAGATGTAGTGGATCTATTCTCCAGTATCCCCCAAGATGAGGGGTTAAATAGGTTTCAGGATAGCATGCACAAATATGGTAACATAACATGGGACAGAATAAGTGTCATTATGGTTTTTATGGAGTTAGTATTAAAAAATAATTTTATAATGTTCCAGGGAGAATACTATAAACAAAGCAAGGGTGTTGCCATGGGGGCCGCTTGTGCCCCCATGTTTGCGAACCTCTTCTTATTAAATTGGGAAGAAGAATATATATTGGAATCTCAATGGAAACCTTATATTAGGTGTTATTTTAGATTTTTAGATGACGTTTTTATTGTTTGGGGGGGTAGTGAAAACTTAATAAATAGCTTCATGGAATATTTAAATAGTAGGAATGATTTTTTAAGATTTACACATAATAAGAGCAATAAAAGTATAACCTATCTTGATACTAGAATTACTATAGAGGGGAATAAATTCAAATCTACATTATTTAGAAAGGACACATTTAGCAATGATTATCTTGAGTATACTAGCTGCCATCCTAAGAACCAGAAAAAAAGCATCATAAAAGGGCAGTGTATACGTGCCGCAAGAATGATATCCCACTTTCCAGACATGCTAATTGAACTAGATAACATAACTAGAATGTTTAAGGAAAGGGGATATCCTATGGGAATGATTACAGATGTAGTAAACTATGTCAGAAGTGAATGGGGTAAGAAGTATAAACCCATCTTAGGAAATAAGACAGATGAAGTTAGTCAGGATAAGGAAAACAAGGAATCTCGAGTTTTTAAAAAAGCATGTGTCATCCAATATGCACCGGATGTTAGAAAGGTAAAAGAAATTATGGAAAGGAATTGGAATGTATTAAAGACAGATGAGAATACTTATAGGACTGTAGGGGTAGGACCTACCTTTGTATATAGGAATGGGTTAAATTTAAAGGCTAGATTGAGCATGTTCAATAATATTTCGAAAGGTAATATTCATGGGACTACCAAATGTGGTAGATGCAACCAGTGCTCTTATATAATTGGAAGTAGGAGCATAACATTGGAAAATATACATAGAACAAGTATTACCTTTTGTAAGGGAAATTGCAGGACATCGCAGGTTATATATCTAGCCAAGTGTAAAACATGTCCTTGTTTTTATGTGGGAATGACTACCAGAAGCCTTAGACATAGGATATATGAACATTGTTGTAAAATAAAAAAAACAAGATGCAGATAACGCCCTTTGGAGACATTGTAAGAGTAGTAATGACTGCAAAGCCTTTGGATTTGGTATTTTAGAGCACATTGAAGCAAATCCAAGGGGAGGTAATATAAAAATTAAGTTAATGGAGAAGGAAGCACGTTGGCAGATCAAATTGAATTCCTCAGTAATGCCTGGACTTAATGAAACTATATCCATCAAACCTATGCTGGAAAGAATGCATTAGGATAAGGCATTAGGGGATTAATTCTACCCATAGGGTACATGAGAGAGGGGGACAACCCTTGTACTAGTGTTTATGATATACATGTTAAGAAAACATTGTCTGCAAAGTTTTTATTAAGTAAATACAAAGGTTGTTGATATAAAATGCAGTAATATGAGTGTTTTAATATTAGTATTAAGTATTTATATTTAAAATAATCATATTTTACTATTATATAATATTTAACTTTTTTAAAATTTATTCAAACATTTTCTTACAATATATTTGTACAATGGGGGGAATTCAGTACTGTGCACTTTAAGTTTTTTGGCGGAATTAATTAAGGAACCAATTAAATATGTTGATTAGCAATGAGTATGTATAAATATTGAGCAAGGCAATAGCTAGCTGTTCTGATGAAATCTACCTTAGTAGATGAAAGCGCTCAACCAGCTGATTTGTCTTACGTGTTTGTATTATTAATAAAGAACGTGGAAATTATCATTTGGTGCCAGTACGTGTTCATTCAACTGGGACAGATTTTTCACCTTCGTGAGGGTGTTGTTGGTATTTTTTAAATCAGCAAGCCTTGAAGCAATCAGATAACACAAAAGCTGTTAGACCAGTTTTATAAACTTCACCATAGGAATAGGAAGGAAACAGTTTCAGAACATATGAGAAACAGAAAACAATGCAGGTTCAGCGCAGATGAGAAGCATTAAACAGTGCAAGAAAATATATAAAATAATTCAGTCAGGCAAAATTAATACAATTCAGAGCTCTGAAAGCGTAAAATTCCAAGAAATATACTTATCAATCAGCGATATATTTTCATATTGCATGAAAATCACAGTGCAGCCGTAAAACCAGGAGTTCCAACAGTGTATGCAGGAAATTACAAGCAGAAACTATTTGTAAATCAGCAAGACGTGAAGCAATCAGATAACCCAAAAGCTGTTAGACCAGTTTTATAAACTTCACCACAGGAATAGGAGGATGCAGTTTCAGGACAGATGAGAAACAGAAAACGATGCAGTTTCAGGACAGATGAGAAACAGAAAACAATGCCAGAAAATATATAAAATCATTCAGTCAGACAAAATTAAGACAATGCAGAACTCTGAAAGGTTAAAATGCCAAAAAATATACTTATCAATGAGTGATATATTTCCAAATTGTTTGAGATTCAGATTGCAGCCAGAGCAATAGGAGTTTCCAACAGTGTATGCAGGAATTTACAAAAAGAAATTATTTTTAAATCAGCAAGCCTCGAAGCCAATCAGCTAACACAAAAGCTGTTAGATCAGTTTTATAAACTTCACCACAGGAGTAGGGGGGAAGCCATTTCAGGACAGATGAGAAACCGAAAACAATGCCAGAAAATATGTAAAATAATTACGTCACGCAAAATTAAGACAATGCAGAACTATGAAAGTTTAAATGCCAAGAAATATACTTATCAATCAGTGATATATTTTCAGATTTGAGAATCACACTGCAGCCAGAACACCAGGAGTTTCCAACAGTGTATGCAATAATTTACAAGGGTAAACTCTTTTTAAATCAGCAAGCCTTGAAGCAATCAGGTAAAACAAAAGCTGTTAGACCAGTTTTATAAACTTCACCACAGGAATATGAAGGAAACGGTTTCAAAACAGCTGTGAAACAGAAAACAATGCAGTTTCAGGACAGATGAGAAACAGAAAACAATGACAGAAAATATATAAAATAATTCAGTCAGGCAAAATTAAGACAATGCAGAACTCTGAAAGTTTAAAATGCCACAAAATGCACAATCAGTGATATGTTTCGAGATTGTTTGAGAATCATACTGCAGCCAGAACTCCAGGAGTTTCCAACAGTGTATGCAGGAATTTACAAGAGGAAGCTATTTTTAAATCAGCAAGTGTTGAAGCAATAAGATATTACAAAAGCTGTCAGACCAGTTTTATAAACTTCACCACAAAAATAGGAGGGAGGCCGTTTCAGGACAGATGAGAAACAGAAGCCAATGCAGTTTCAGGACAGATGAGAAACAGAAAACAATGCCAGAAAATATATAAAATAACTCAGTCAAGTAAAGTTAAGACAATGCAGAACTCTGAAAGGTTAAAATGCTAAGAAATATACTTATTAATTAGCAATATATTTCTAGATTGTTTGAGAATCACACTGCAGCCAGAACGCCAGGAGTTTCCAACAGTGCATGCAGGAAGTAACAAACAGAAACTATTTTTAAATCAGCAAGCCTTGAAGTAATCAAATAACACAAAAGCTGTTAGACCAGTTTTATAAACTTCCCCACAGGAATAGGGGAATGCAGTTTCAGGACAAATGAGAAACAGAAAACAATGCAGTTTCAGGACAGATGAGAAACAGAAAACAATGCCAAAAAATATATAAAACAATTCAGTCAGGCAAAATTAAGACAATGCAGAATTCTGAAAGGTTAAAATGCCAAAAAATATACTTATCAATGAGTGATATATTTCCAAATTGTTTGAGATTCACATTGCAGCCAATACACTATGAGTATGCAAGAATTTACAAACAGATTTTTTTTTTTAAATCAGCAAACCGTGAAGCAGTCAGATAACACAAAAGCTGTTAGACCAGTTGTATAAACTTCACAACAGGAGTAGGCGGAAGCCGTTTCAGGACAGATAAGAAAGAGAACACAATGCCAGAAAATATGTAAAATAATTACTTCAGGCAAAATTAAGACAATGCAGAACAATGAAAGTTAAAATGCCAAGAAATATACTTATCAATCAGTGATATATTTCCAGATTGTTTGAGAATCACACTGCAGCCAGAACAGGAGTTTCCAACAGGGTATGTAGGAATTTACAAACAGAAACTATTTTTAAATTACCAAGCCTTGAAGCAATCAGATAACACAAAAGCTGCTAGACTAGTTTTATAACCTTCACCACAGGAATAGGGGGGAAGCAGTTTCAGGACAGATGAGAAATGGAAAACAATGCAGTTTCAGGACAGATGAAAAACAGAAAAAAATGCCAGAAAATATATAACATAATTCAGTCAGACAAAATTAAGACAATGCAGAATTCTTAAAGGTTAAAATGCCAAGAAATATACTTATCAATCAGCATAATATTTCCAGATTGTTTGAGAATCACACTGCAGCCAGAACACCAGGAGTTTCCAACAGTATATGCAGGAATTTACAAACAGGAACTATTTTTAATTCAGCAAGCATTTAAGTAATCAAATAACACAAAAGCTGTCAGGCCAGTTTTATAAACTTCACCACAGGAATAGGTGAGAAGCAGTTTTACAACAGATGAGAAACAGAAAACAGTGCAGTTTCAGGACAGATGAAAAACAGAAAACAATGCCAGAAAATATATAAAATAATTCAGTCAGGCAAAATTAAGACAATGCAGAACTATAAAAGTTTTAAATGCCACAAAATGTACTTATCAATTAGCAATATGCTTCCAGATTGTTTGAGAATCACACTGCAGCTAGAATACTAGGAGTTTCCAACAGTGTATGCAGGAATTTACAAGCAGAAACTATTTTTAAATCAGCAAGCCTTGAAGCAATCAGATAACACAAAAGCTGTTAGACCAGTTTTACAAACTTCACCACAGGAATAGGAAGGAAACAGTTTCAAAACAAATGAGAAACAGAAAACAATGCAGTTTCAGGACAGATGAGAAACATTAAACAGTGCCAGAAAATATATAAAATAATTCAGTAAGCCAAAATTAAGATAATGCAGAACTCTGAAAGTTAAATGCCAAGAAATATTCTTATCAATCAGCGATACAGCTCCAGATTGTTTGAAAATCACAGTGCAGCCATAAAACCAAGAGTTACCAACAGTGTATGCAGGAACTTACAAGCAGAAACTATTTTTAAATCAGCAAGACTTGAAGCAATCAGATAACACAAAAGCTCTTAGACCAGTTTTATAAACTTCACCACAGGAATAGGGGGATTCTGTTTCAGGACAGATGAGCAACAGAAAACAATGCAGGTTTAGGAAAGATGAGAAAAAAAACAATGCCAGAAAATATATAAAATAATTCAGTCAGGCAAAATTAATAAAATGCAGAACTCGGAAAGGTTAAAATGCCAAAAATATACTTATCAATGAGCGATATATTTCCAAATTGTTTGAGATTCACAATGCAGCCAAAACACCAAGAGTTTCCAACAGTGCATGCAGGAATTTACAAACAGAAAATATTTTTAAATCAGCAAGCCTAGATGCAATCGGAAACCACAAAAGCTGTTAGACCACATTTATAAACTTCACCACAGGAGTAGGGGGGCGGAAGCCATTTCAGGACAGATGAGAAAAAGAAAACAATGCCAGAAAGTATGTAAAATAATCCAGTCAGGCAAAATTAAGACAACACAGATCAAGGAAAGTTAATATACCATGAAATATACTTATCAATCAGCGATATATTTCCAGATTATTTGAGAATCACACTGTAACTAGAAAACCAGGAGTTTCCAGCGGTGTATGTAGGAATTTACAAACAGAAACTATTTTTAAATCAACAAGGCTTGAAGCAATAAGATAACACAAAAGCTTTTAGACCAGATTTATAAACTTCACCACAGGAAAAGGGGGAAGCAGTTTCAGGACAGATGGGAAACGGAAAAAAATGCAGTTTCAGGACAGATGAGAAACAAAATCCAATGCCAGAAAATATATAACATAATGAGTCAGGCAAAATTAAAACAATGCAGAACTCTGGAAGGTTAAAATGCCAACAAATATACTTATCAATTAGCGATATGTTTTCAGATTGTTTGAGAATCACACTGTAGCCAGAACACCCAGAGTTTCCAACAGCGTATGCAGGAATTTACAAGTAATCAGCAAGCCTTGAAGCAATCAGATAACATAAAAGCTGTTAGACCAGTTTTATAAACTTCACCACAGGAGTAGGGGGGAAGCCATTTCAGAACAGATGAGAAACAGAAAACAATGCCAGAAATGTGTAAAATAATGACGTCACACAAAATTAAGACAATGCAGAACTATGAAAGTTAAAATGCCAAGAAATATACTTATCAATCAGTGATTTATTTTTAGATTTGAGAATCACACTGCAGCCAGAACACCAGGAGTTTCCAACAGTGTATGCAGTAATTTACAAGCATAAACTCTTTTTAAATCAGCATGCCTTGAAGCAATCAGGTAAAATAAAAGCTGTTAGACCAGTTTTATAAACTTCACCACAGGAATATGAAAGAAACGGTTTCAAAACAGCTGTGAAACAGAAAACAATGCAGTTTCAGGCCAGATGAGAAACAGAAAACAATGACACAAAATATATAAAATAATTCAGTCAGGCAAAATTAAGACAATGCAGAATTCTGAAAGTTTAAAATGCCTCAATATGCACTTATTAATCAGTGATATGTTTCGAGATTGTTTGAGAATCATACTGCAGCCAGAACACCAGGAGTTTCCAACAGTGTATGCATGAATTTACAAGAGGAAACTATTTTTAAATCAGCACGTGTTGAAGCAATAAGATATTACAAAAGCTGTTAGACCAGTTTTATAAACTTCAGCACAAGAATAGGGGGGAAGCAGTTTCAGGACAGATGAGAAATGGAAAACAATGCAGTTTCACAGTGCAGCCATAAAACCAAGAGTTAACAACAGTGTATGCAGGAACTTACAAGCAGAAACTATTTTTAAATCAGCAAGACTTGAAGCAATCAGATAACACAAAAGCTCTTAGACCAGTTTTATAAACTTCACCACAGGAATAGGGGGATACAGTTTCAGGACAGATGAGCAACAAAAAACAATGCAGGTTTAGGAAAGATGAGAAAAAAAAAACAATGCCAGAAAATATATAACATAATTCAGTCTGGCAAAATTAAGACAATGCAGAATTCTTAAAGGTTAAAATGCCAAGAAATATACTTATCAATCAGCATAATATTTCCAGATTGTTTGAGAATCACACTGCAGCCAGAACACCAGGAGTTTCCAACAGTGTATGCAGGAATTTACAAACAGGAACTATTTTTAAATCAGCAAGCATTTAAGTAATCAAATAACACAAAAGCTGTCAGGCCAGTTTTATAAACTTCACCACAGGAATATGAAGGGAACAGTTTCAAAACAGCTGAGACATAGAAAACAATGCAGTTCCAGGACAGATGAGAAACATTAAACAGTGCCAGAAAATATATAAAATAATTTAGTCAGGCAGAATTAAGACAATGCAGAACTCTGAAAGGTAAAAGGCCAAGAAATATACTTATCAATCAGCGATATATTTCCAGATTATTTGAGAATCACTGTGCAGTCATAAAACCAAAAGTTACCAACAGCATATGCAGGAATTTACAAGCAGAAACTATTTTTAAATCAGCAAGACTTGAAGCAATCAGATAACACAAAAGCTGTTAGATCAGTTTTATAACCTTCACCACAGGAGTAGGGGGGAAGCCATTTCAGGACAGATGAGAAACCGAAAACAATGCCAGAAAATATGTAAAATAATTACGTCACGCAAAATTAAGACAATGCAGAACTATTTAAGTTTAAATGCCAAGAAATATACTTATCAATCAGCGATATATTTTCAGATTTGAGAATCACACTGCAGCCAGAACACCAGGAGTTTCCAACAGTGTATGCAATAATTTACAAGGGTAAACTCTTTTTAAATCAGCAAGCCTTGAAGCAATCAGGTAAAACAAAAGCTGTTAGACCAGTTTTATAAACTTCACCACAGGAATATGAAGGAAATGGTTTCAAAACAGCTGTGAAACAGAAAACAATGCCGTTTCAGGACAGATGAGAAACAGAAAACAATGACAGAAAATATATAAAATAATTCAGTCAGGCAAAATTAAGACAATGCAGAACTCTGAAAGTTTAAAATGCCACAAAATGTACAATCAGTGATATGTTTCGAGATTGTTTGAGAATCATACTGCAGCCAGAACTCCAGGAGTTTCCAACAGTGTATGCAGGAATTTACAAGAGGAAGCTATTTTTAAATCAGCAAGTGTTGAAGCAATAAGATATTACAAAAGCTGTCAGACCAGTTTTATAAACTTCACCACAAAAATAGGAGGGAGGCCGTTTCAGGACAGATGAGATACAGAAGCCAATGCAGTTTCAGGACAGATGAGAAACAGAAAACAATGCCAGAAAATATATAAAATAACTCAGTCAAGTAAAGTTAAGACAATGCAGAACTCTGAAAGGTTAAAATGCTAAGAAATATACTTATTAATTAGCGATATATTTCTAGATTGTTTGAGAATCACACTGCAGCCAGAACGCCAGGAGTTTCCAATAGTGCATGCAGGAAGTAACAAACAGAAACTATTTTTAAATCAGCAAGCCTTGAAGTAATCAAATAACACAAAAGCTGTTAGACCAGTTTTATAAACTTCCCCACAGGAATAGGGGAATGCAGTTTCAGGACAAATGAGAAACAGAAAACAATGCAGTTTCAGGACAGATGAGAAACAGAAAACAATGCCAAAAAATATATAAAACAATTCAGTCAGGCAAAATTAAGACAATGCAGAATTCTGAAAGGTTAAAATGCCAAAAAATATACTTATCAATGAGTGATATATTTCCAAATTGTTTGAGATTCACATTGCAGCCAATACACTATGAGTATGCAAGAATTTACAAACAGATTTTTTTTTAAATCAGCAAGCCGTGAAGCAGTCAGATAATACAAAAGCTTTTAGACCAGTTGTATAAACTTCACAACAGGAGTAGGCGAAAGCCGTTTCAGGACAGATAAGAAAGAGAACACAATGCCAGAAAATATGTAAAATAATTACTTCAGGAAAAATTAAGACAATGCAGAACAATGAAAGTTAAAATGCCAAGAAATATACTTATCAATCAGTGATATATTTCCAGATTGTTTGAGAATCACACTGCAGCCAGAACAGGAGTTTCCAACAGGGTATGTAGGAATTTACAAACAGAAACTATTTTTAAATTACCAAGCCTTGAAGCAATCAGATAACACAAAAGCTGCTAGACTAGTTTTATAACCTTCACCACAGGAATAGGGGGGAAGCAGTTTCAGGACAGATGAGAAATAGAAAACAATGCAGTTTCAGGACAGATGAAAAACAGAAAAAAATGCCAGAAAATATATAACATAATTCAGTCAGACAAAATTAAGACAACGCAGAATTCTTAAAGGTTAAAATGCCAAGAAATATACTTATCAATCAGCATAATATTTCCAGATTGTTTGAGAATCACACTGCAGCCAGAACACCAGGAGTTTCCAACAGTATATGCATGAATTTACAAACAGGAACTATTTTTAATTCAGCAAGCATTTAACTAATCAAATAACACAAAAGCTGTCAGGCAAGTTTTATAAACTTCACCACAGGAATAGGTGAGAAGCAGTTTTACAACAGATGAGAAACAGAAAACAGTGCAGTTTCAGGACAGATGAAAAACAGAAAACAATGCCAGAAAATATACAAAATAATTCAGTCAGGCAAAATTAAGACAATACAGAACTATAAAAGTTTTAAATGCCACAAAATGTACTTATCAATTAGCAATATGTTTCCAGATTGTTTGAGAATCACACTGCAGCTAGAATACTAGGAGTTTCCAACAGTGTATGCAGGAATTTACAAGCAGAAACTATTTTTAAATCAGCAAGCCTTGAAGCAATCAGATAACACAAAAGCTGTTAGACCAGTTTTACAAACTTCACCACAGGAATAGGAAGGAAACAGTTTCAAAACAAATGAGAAACAGAAAACAATGCAGTTTCAGGACAGATGAGAAACATTAAACAGTGCCAGAAAATATATAAAATAATTCAGTAAGCCAAAATTAAGATAATGCAGAACTCTGAAAGTTAAATGCCAAGAAATATTCTTATCAATCAGCGATACAGCTCCAGATTGTTTGAAAATCACAGTGCAGCCATAAAACCAAGAGTTACCAACAGTGTATGCAGGAACTTACAAGCAGAAACTATTTTTAAATCAGCAAGACTTGAAGCAATCAGATAACACAAAAGCTCTTAGACCAGTTTTATAAACTTCACCACAGGAATAGGAGGATTCAGTTTCAGGACAGATGAGCAACAGAAAACAATGCAGGTTTAGGAAAGATGAGAAAAAAAACAATGCCAGAAAATATATAAAATAATTCAGTCAGGCAAAATTAATAAAATGCAGAACTCGGAAAGGTTAAAATGCCAAAAATATACTTATCAATGAGCGATATATTTCCAAATTGTTTGAGATTCACAATGCAGCCAAAACACCAAGAGTTTCCAACAGTGCATGCAGGAATTTACAAACAGAAAATATTTTTAAATCAGCAAGCCTAGATGCAATCGGAAACCACAAAAGCTGTTAGACCACATTTATAAACTTCACCACAGGAGTAGGGGGGCGGAAGCCATTTCAGGACAGATGAGAAAAAGAAAACAATGCCAGAAAGTATGTAAAATAATCCAGTCAGGCAAAATTAAGACAACACAGATCAAGGAAAGTTAATATACCATGACAGATCAAGGAAAGTTAATATACTTATGAAATATATTTGAGAATCAATCTGTAACTAGAAAATTATTTGAGAAGTTTCCAGCGGTGTATGTAGGAATTTACAAACAGAAACTATTTTTAAATCAACAAGGCTTGAAGCAATAAGATAACACAAAAGCTTTTAGACCAGATTTATAAACTTCACCAAAGGAAAAGGGGGAAGCAGTTTCAGGACAGATGGGAAACGGAAAAAAATGCAGTTTCAGGACAGATGAGAAACAAAATCCAATGCCAGAAAATATATAACATAATGAGTCAGGCAAAATTAAAACAATGCAGAACTCTGGAAGGTTAAAATGCCATCAAATATACTTATCAATTAGCGATATGTTTTCAGATTGTTTGAGAATCACACTGTAGCCAGAACACCCACAGTTTCCAACAGCGTATGCAGGAATTTACAAGTAATCAAATTTACAAGTAAGAAGCAATCCTTGAAGCAATAACATAAAAGCTGTTAGACCAGTTTTATAAACTTCACCACAGGAGTAGGGGGGAAGCCATTTCAGAACAGATGAGAAACAGAAAACAATGCCAGAAATGTGTAAAATAATGACGTCACACAAAATTAAGACAATGCAGAACTATGAAAGTTAAAATGCCAAGAAATATACTTATCAATCAGTGATTTATTTTTAGATTTGAGAATCACACTGCAGCCAGAACACCAGGAGTTTCCAACAGTGTATGCAGTAATTTACAAGCATAAACTCTTTTTAAATCAGCATGCCTTGAAGCAATCAGGTAAAATAAAAGCTGTTAGACCAGTTTTATAAACTTCACCACAGGAATATGAAAGAAACGGTTTCAAAACAGCTGTGAAACAGAAAACAATGCAGTTTCAGGCCAGATGAGAAACAGAAAACAATGACACAAAATATATAAAATAATTCAGTCAGGCAAAATTAAGACAATGCAGAATTCTGAAAGTTTAAAATGCCTCAATATGCACTTATTAATCAGTGATATGTTTCGAGATTGTTTGAGAATCGTACTGCAGCCAGAACACCAGGAGTTTCCAACAGTGTATGCATGAATTTACAAGAGGAAACTATTTTTAAATCAGCACGTGTTGAAGCAATAAGATATTACAAAAGCTGTTAGACCAGTTTTATAAACTTCAGCACAAGAATAGGGGGGAAGCAGTTTCAGGACAGATGAGAAATGGAAAACAATGCAGTTTCACAGTGCAGCCATAAAACCAAGAGTTAACAACAGTGTATGCAGGAACTTACAAGCAGAAACTATTTTTAAATCAGCAAGACTTGAAGCAATCAGATAACACAAAAGCTCTTAGACCAGTTTTATAAACTTCACCACAGGAATAGGGGGATACAGTTTCAGGACAGATGAGCAACAGAAAACAATGCAGGTTTAGGAAAGATGAGAAAAAAAAACAATGCCAGAAAATATATAACATAATTCAGTCAGGCAAAATTAAGACAATGCAGAATTCTTAAAGGTTAAAATGCCAAGAAATATACTTATCAATCAGCATAATATTTCCAGATTGTTTGAGTATCACACTGCAGCCAGAACACCAGGAGTTTCCAACAGTGTATGCAGGAATTTACAAACAGGAACTATTTTTAAATCAGCAAGCATTTAAGTACTCAAATAACACAAAAGCTGTCAGGCCAGTTTTATAAACTTCACCACAGGAATATGAAGGGAACAGTTTCAAAACAGCTGAGACATAGAAAACAATGCAGTTCCAGGACAGATGAGAAACATTAAACAGTGCCAGAAAATATATAACATAATTTAGTCAGGCAGAATTAAGACAATGCAGAACTCTGAAAGGTAAAAGGCCAAGAAATATACTTATCAATCAGTGATATATTTCCAGATTATTTGAGAATCACTGAGCAGCCATAAAACCAAAAGTTACCAACAGCATATGCAGGAATTTACAAGCAGAAACTATTTTTAAATCAGCAAGACTTGAAGCAATCAGATAACACAAAAGCGCTTAGACCAGTTTTATAAAGTTCACCACAGGAATAGAGGAATGCAGTTTCAGGACAGATGAGAAAAAGAAAACAATGCAGGTTAAGGAAAGATAAGAAAAAGAAAACAATGCCAGAAAATATATAAAATAATTCAGTCAGGCAAAATTAAGACAATGCAGAACTCTGAAAGGATAAAACGTCAAAAAATATACTTATCAATGAGCCATATGTTTCCAAATTGTTTGAGACTCACAATGCAGCCAGAACACCAGGAGTTTCCAACAGTGTATGCAGGAATTTACAAACAGAAAATATTTTTAAATCAACAATCCTCAAAGCAATCAGATAACACAAAAGATGTTAGACCACTTTTATAAACTTCAGCACAGGAGTAGGGTGGAAGCAGTTTCAGGACAGATGAGAAATGAAAAACTAGGCATTTTCAGGACAGATATGACACAGAAAACAATGCCAGAAAATATATAACTTAATTCAGTCAGGCAAAATTAAGACAATGCAGAACTCTGGAAGGTTAAAATGCCAAGAAATATACTTATCAGTGATATATTTCCAGAATGTTTGAGAATAACAATGCAGCCAGAACACCAGGGGTTTCTAACAGTGTATGCAGGAAGTCACAAACAGAAATTATTTTTTAAATCAGCAAACCTTGAAGCGATAAGATAATACAAAAGCTGTCATACCAGTTTTATAAACTTCACCAGAAGAATAAGAGGGAGGCAGTTTCAGGACAGATGAGAAACAGAAGCCAGTGCAGTTAAAGGACAGATGAGAAACAGAAAACAATTCCAAAAACTATATACAACAATTCAGTCAGGCAAAATTAAGACAATGCAGAACTCTGAAAGTTTAAAATGCCAAAAAATATACTTATCAATGAGCGATATATTTCCAAATTGTTTGAGATTCACATTGCAGGCAAAACACTAGGAGTTTTCAACAGTGTATGCAAGAATTTACAAACAAAACTATTTTTAAATCAGCAAGCCTTGAAGCAATCAGATAACACAAAATCTGTCAAATCAGTTTTATGAACTTCACCACATGAATAAGGTGGAAGCAGTTTCAGGACGGATGAGGAATGGAAACCAATGTACTTTCAGGGAGTGATGAGAAACAGAAAACACTGCCAGAAAATATATAATTTAATTCAGTCAGGCAAAATTAAGACAACGCAGTACTCTAAAAGGTTAAAATATCAAGAAATATACTTAGCAATCAGTGATATACTTCCAGATTGAGAATCACACTGAAGCCAGAACACCAGGAGCTTCCAACAGTGTATGCAAGAATTTACAAACAAGAACTATTTTTAAATCAGCAAGCCTTGAAGCAATCAGATAACACAAAATCTGTCAGACCAGTTTTATAAAGTTCGCCACAGGAATTGGGGGGAAGGAGTTTCAGGACAGATGAGAAAAAGAAAACAATGCAGTTTCAGGACAGATGAGAAACAGAAAACAATGCCAGAAAATGTATAAAATAATTCAGTTCCAATGCAGAACTCTGAAAGGATAAATGCCATGAAATATACTTAGCAATCAGAGATATATTTCCAGATTCTTTAAGAATAACACATTAGCCATAAAACCAGGAGTTTCCAACAGTGTATGCAGGAATTTACAATTAGAACCTTTTTTAAATCAGCAAGCCTTGAAGCAATCAGATAACACAAAAGCTGTTACACCATTTTTATAAACTTCACCACAGGAATAGGGGAGAAGCACTTTCAGGACAGATGAGAAACAGAAAACTATGTAGTTACAGGACAGAGAAAAACAGAAAACAATGCCAGAAAATCTATAAAATAATTCAGTCAGGCAAAATTAGGACAATGCAGAACTCTGAAAGGTGAAAATGCCACGAAATATACTTAATCAGTGATATATTTCCAGATTGTTTGCAAACCACACTGTAGCCAGAACACCAGGAGTTTCTAACAGTGTATGCAGGAATTTTCAAAAAGGAAACTATTTTGAAATCAGCAGGCCTTGATGCAATCAGATAACACAAAAGCTGTTATAGCAGTTTTATAAATTTCACCACAGTAATAGGGGGGGGGAGCAGTTTCAGGACAGAAGCGAAACAGAAAACAATGCAGTTTCAGGACAGAAGAGAAACAGAAAACAATGCCAGAAAATAGGCAAAATAATTCAGTCAGGCAAAATTAAGACAATGCAGAACTCTGAAAGTTAAAATGCGAAGAAATATACTTATCAATCAGCGATATATTTGCAGATTGTTTGAGAATCTCACGTAGCCAGAACACCAGGAGTTTCCAACTGTGTATGCAGGAATTTACATTCAGAAAGTATTTTTAAATCAGCAAGCCTTGAAGCAATCAGATAAAACAAAAGCGGTTAGACCAGTTCTGTAAACGTCAACACAGGAACAGGGTGGAAGCAGTTTTAGGACAGATGAGAAACAGAAAACAATGCAGTTTCAAGAACAGATGAGAAAGAGAAAAAAACACCAGAAAATATATAAAATAATTCAGTCAGGCAAAATTAAGACAATGCAGAACTTTGAAAGGTTAAAATGCCAAGAAATATACTTGCAATCAGCGATATATTTCCAGATTTTTTGAGAATCACAATGCAGACATAAAACCAGGAGATTCCAACAGTGTATGCATGAATTTACAAACAGAAACTATTTTTAAATCAGCAAGCCTTAAAGCAATCAGATAACACAAAAGCTGTTAGACCAATTTTATAAACATCACCACAGGAATAGGAAGGAAGCAGTTTCAGGACAGAAGAGAAACAGAAAACAATGCAGTTTCAGGACAGATGATAAACATAAAACAGTGCCAGAATAAACATAAAATAATTCAGTCAGGCAAAATTAAGACGATGCAGAACTCTAAAAGGTTAAAATGCCAAGAAATATACTTTTCATTCAGAAATATATTTCCAGGGTGTTTGAGAATCACACTGCAGCCAGAATACCAGAAGTTTCCAACAGTGTACGCAGGAATTTACTAACAGAAACTATTTTTAGATCAGCAAGCCTTAAAGCAATCAGATAACACAAATGCTGTTACACCAGTTTTATAAACATCACCACAGGAATGAGGGGAAGCAGTTTCACGACAGGTGAGCAACAGAAAACAATGCCAGAAAATATAAAAAATAATTCAGTCAGGCAAAAATAAGACAATGCAGAACTCTGATAGGTTAAAATACCAAGAAATATACTTACAATCAGCGATATATTTCCAGATTTTTGAGAATCACACTACAGCCAGAACACCAGGGGTTTCCAACTGTGGATGCAGGAATTTATAAATAGAAACTATTTTTAAATCAGCAAGCCTTGAAGCAATCAGATAACACAAAAGCTGTCAGACCAGTTTTATAAATTTCACCACAGGAATAGGGGGGAAGCAGTTTCAGGACATATGTGAAACAGAAAACAATGCAGTTTCAGGACAGGTGAGAAACAGAAAACAATGTCAAAAATATATAAAATAAGACAGTGAGGCATAATTAAGACAATGCAGAACTGTGAAAGGTTAAAATGGAAAGAAATATATGTATCAATCAGCGATATAATTGTTTGAGAATCACACTGCAGTCAGAACTCCAGGAGTTTCCAACAGTGTATGCAGGAATTTACCAACAGAAACTATTTTTAAATCAGCAACTCATGAAGCAATGAGCTAACATAAAAGCTGTTAGACCAGTTTTATAAACTTCACCATAGGAATAGGGGGCAGCAGTTTCAGGACAGATGAGAAGCAGAAAATAATGCAGTTTCAGGACAGATGAGAAACATAAAACAGTGCCAGAAAATATATAAAATAATTCAGTCAGGCATAATTAAGACAATGCAAAACTCTGAAATGTTAAAATGCCAAGAAATATACTTATCAATCAGTGATATATTTCCAGATTGTTTGAGAATCACCGTGCAGACATAAAACCAGGAGTTTAAAACAGTGTATGCAGGAATTTACAAACAGAAACTATTTTTAAATCAGCAAGCCTTGAAGCACTCGGATAATACAAAAGCTGTTAGACTAGCTTTATAAACATCACCACAGGAATAGGGGGAAGCAGTTTCAGGACAGATGAGAAAAAGAAAACAATGCAGTTTCAGGACAAATTAGAAACAGAAAACAATGCCAGAAAATGTTTAAAATAATTCAGTCATGCAAAATTAAGACAATGCAGAACTCTGAAAGTTTAAAATGTCACAAAATATACTTATCAATCTGAGCTATATTTCCAGATTGCTTGAGAATGACACTGCAGCCAAAAAAACAGGAGTTTCCAACAGTGTATGCAAGAATTTACAAACAGAAGCTATTTTTAAATCAGCAAGCCTTGAAGCAATCACATAACACAAAAGTTGTTACACCAGTTTTATACACATCACCAGAGGAATGGGGGGAAGCAGTCTCAGGGCAGATGAGCAACAGAAAACAATGCCAAAAATATATATCAAATAATTCAGTCAGGCAAAATTAAGACATTGCAGAACTCTGAAAGATTAAAATGCCAAGAAATATACTTACAATCAGCGATATATTTCCAGATTTTTTGGGAATCACACTACAGCCAGAACAACAGGGGTTTCCATCAGTGTATGCAGGAATTTATAAAGAGAAACTATTTGTAAACCATCAAGCCTTGAAGCAATCAGATAACACAAAAGCTGTTAGACCAGTTTTATAAACATCACCACAGGAATAGGAAGGAAGCAGTTTCAGGACAGATGGGAAACAGAAAATAATGCAGTTTCAGGACAGATAAGAAACACAAAACAGTGCCAGAAAATATATAAAATAATTCAGTCAGGCATAATTAAGACAATGCAAAACTCTGAAATATTAAAATGCCAAGATATATACTTATGAATCAGTGATACATTTCCAGATTGTTTGAGGATCACCGTGCAGGCATAAAACTAGGCGTTTCCAACAGTGTATGCAGGAATTTACAAACAGAAACTATTTTTAAATCAGCAAGCCTTGAAGCAATCGGATAACACAAAAGCTGCCAGACCAGATGAGAAACAGAAAACAATGCCAGAAAATATAAAAAATAATTCAGTCCGGCAAAATTAAGACAATACAGAACTTCAAAGGTTAAAATGCCAGAAATACATTTAACAATCAGCGATATATTTCCAGATTGTTTGAGAACGACACTGCAGCCAGAACACCAGGAGTTTCCAACTGTGTATGCAGGAATTTTTAAAAGGAATCTATTTTTAAATCAGCAAGCCTCAAAGCAATCAGATAACACAAAAGCTGTTAGACCAGTTTTATGAACTTCACTACATGAGTAGGGGGGAAGCCGTTTCAGGACAAATGAGATACAGAAAACAATGCCAGAAAATGTATAAAATAATTCAGTCAGGCAAAACTAAGACAATGCAGAACTCTGAAAGTTTAAAATGCCAAGAAATATACTTATGATTGTTTGAGAATGACACTGCAGCCAGAACACCAGGAGTTTCCAACAGTGTATGCAGGAATTTAGACAAAGAAATGATTTTTAAATCAGCAAGCTTTAAAGCAATCAGATAACACAATAGCTGTTAGACCAGTAATATAAATTTCACCAAAGGAATAGGGTGGAAGCAGTTTCAGGACAGATGAGAAACAGAAAACAATGCAGTTTCAGGACAGATGATGAACATAAAACAGTGCCAGAATAAAAATAAAATAATTCAGTCAGGCAACATTAAGATGATGCAGAACTCTAAAAGGTTAAAATGCCAAGAAATATGCTTTTCATTCAGAAATATATTCCCAGGGTTTTTGAGAATCACACTACAGACAGAACACCAGGGGTAACCAACTGTGTATGCAGGCATTTATAAATAGAAACTATTTTTAAACCAGCAAGCCTTGAAGCAATTAGATAACACAAAAGCTGTAAGACCAGTTTTATAAACATTACCACAGGAATAGGAAGGAAGCATTTTCAGGACAGATGAGAAACAGAAAACAATGCAGTTTCAGGACAGATGATAAACGTAAAACAGTGCCAGAATAAACATAACATAATTCAGTCATGCAAAATTAAGATGATGTAGAAATCTGAAAGGTCATAATGCCAAGAAATATAGTTATCATTCAGAAATATTTTTCCAGATTGTTTGAGAATCCCACTGCAGCCAGAACACTAGCAGTTTCCAACTGTGTATGCAGGAATTTACAAACTATTTTTAAATCATCATACCTTGAAGCAATCAGATAACACAAAAGTGTTACACCAGTTTTATAAACATCACCACAGCAATGAGGGGAAGCAGTTTCAGGATAGATGAGCAACAGAACACAATGCCAGAAAATATATCAAATAATTCAGTCAGGCAAAATTAAGACACTGCAGAACTCTGAAAGGTTAAAATGCCTAAGGAACATACTTACAATCAGCGATATATTTCCAGATTTTTTGAGAATCACACTACAGCCAGAACACCAGGGGTTTCCAACTGTATATGCAGGAATTTATAAATAGAAACTATTTTTAAATCAGCAAGCCTTGAAGCAATCAGATAACACAAAAGCTGTCAGACCAGTTTTATAAATTTCACCACAGGAATAGGGGGGAAGCAGTTTCAGGACATATGAGAAACAGAAAACATTGCAGTTTCAGGACAGATGTGAAACAGAAAACAATGTCAAAAATATATAAAATAAGACAGTGAGGCATAATTAAGACAATGCAGAACTGTGAAAGGTTAAAATGGCAAGAAATATATGTATCAATCAGCGATATAATTGTTTGAGAATCACACTGCAGTCAGAACTCCAGGAGTTTCCAACAGTGTATGCAGGAATTTACAAACAGAAGCTATTTTTAAATCAGCAAGCCTTGAAGCAATGAGCTAACATAAAAGCTGTTAGACTAGTTTTATAAACTTAACCACAGGAATAGGGGGCAGCAGTTTCAGGACAGATGAGAAACAGAAAATAATGCAGTTTCAGGACAGATGAGAAACATAAACCAGTGCCAGAAAATACATACAATAATTCAGTCAGGCATAATTAAGACAATGCAAAACTCTGAAATGTTAAAATGCCAAGAAATATACTTATCAATCAGTGATATATTTCCAGATTGTTTGAGAATCATCGTGCAGACATAAAACCAGGAGTTTAAAACAGTGTATGCAGGAATTTACAAACAGAAACTATTTTTAAACCAACAAGCCTTGAAGCACTCAGATAATACAAAATCTGTTAGACTAGCTTTATAAACATCACCACAGGAATAGGGGGAAGCAGTTTCAGGACAGATGAGAAAAAGAAAACAATGCAGTTTCAGGACAGATTAGAAACAGAAAACAATGCCAGAAAATGTTTAAAATAATTCAGTCATGCAAAATTAAGACAATGCAGAACTCTGAAAGTTTAAAATGCCACAAAATATACTTATCAATCTGAGCTATATTTCCAGATTGCTTGAGAGTGACACTGCAGCCAAAACAAAAACAGGAGTTTCCAACAGTGTATGCAAGAATTTACAAACAGAAGCTATTTTTAAATCAGCAAGCCTTGAAGCAATCAGATAACACAAAAGCTGTTACACCAGTTTTATACACATCAGCAGAGGAATGGGGGGAAGCAGTATCAGGGCAGATGAGCAACAGAAAACAATGTCAAAAAATATATCAAATAATTCAGTCAGGCAAAATTCAGACAATGCAGAACTCTGAAAGGTTAAAATGCCAAGAAATATACTTACAATCAGCGATATATTTCCAGATTTTTTGAGAATCAGACTACAGCCAAAACAACAGGGGTTTCCATCAGTGTATGCAGGAATTTATAAATAGAAACTATTTTTAAACCAGCAAGCCTTGAAGCAATCAGATAACACAAAAGCTGTTAGACCAGTTTTATAAACATCACCACAAGAATAGGAAGGAAGCAGTTTCAGGACAGATGAGAAACAGAAAATAATGCAGTTTCAGGACAGATGAGAAACACAAAACAGTGCCAGAAAATATATAAAATAATTCAGTCAGGCATAATTAAGACAATTAACTGTTGTAAATAACAAGGAAGCAAAATAAGAAGTCCAGAAACACTTCAGGTACGACAGGAACTCCAAGGCTTATAAATAATGTTAGAAAAACTCCACTTTATTCACAAAAACGAAATAAGTTTTAGCGCTTTCATCTCTAACTGAGACTTCTTCAGAAACTATGAACAAATACAAAACAACCCTTTTTATAACAAATACAATTAATACCAATGCAATTAAGACTAAACTGATGAATGATGTCATCTATTCGTTCCTTAAATATAAACTAAAGATATATGTATCTAATTCCTGTGAATAACATAAACTGAAATACTTCTATTCTATGTTATAATCTGAAAACCAAAAACTTTAAAATGTTGAAATAAATTATGTATTTGCTTGTAAACACTGTATTCTGTATAAATAAAACATAAAAACTTTGTAAAATACCCTTAAATAAATATGTTTAAATATTTTTACAATGAATATAGTATGAATTAAATATTTTATATTATTATGTTATTTCGAAAAGCTGATGCCAAAATAAATATATCTTAATAAATATTAAATTTAAAAACAGTTTTTATAAAATGAATGAACAAATGAATTAATAAATTACACTATAAAATCGTCTGCAAGTATAACCAATGAATTATATAGATGTAAAATGTGCAATAGTAATAGAATTTATTATGGTCTAAGAAAATATTAAATATTATTACAATTTATGAAAACTATATATTATTATTTCATAAAAATAATTGTTATGATAAATATTTATTATAATAAATTTTTCAATTATTTATTTATTGATTAAAAATTAAATATGAATAAAATGAATGAATTGTTGTTTGTTATTTTATTATGTTGTATTTATGTTGTATATCGATTCATTATAATTGTATATGTAAATGTTAAAAATTTTTATATATTGTTAGCTCTCTCTATTAAGATAGGTGCTAGGGAAACATTGTCATTCATACCAGGTGGGAACATCGATGCCAGTCTATATTGCCAATAACTTTCTTTCTTTTTTAAAATATTTTTCCAGTCACCCCCTCTGGGATCAATCTTTACAACTTCTAAAATACCAAAAAGAAATTTGTCAAAATTGATACACACTGTGCTGTGTTTATATAGGGCATTTGTACTTTTTAAAATTTTAATGTCATTCAGATGTTCATATATTCTACATTTTAATTTACGTTCAGTTTTGCCCACATAGTAATGATTACAGGTGTTACACAAAGCTAAATAAACCACACCCTTTGTGTTGCAATTCCCTCTCTTAAAATAGACTTTACTTTTGGCATTGTTCTTTAACACAATCTTCTGTTGTTGGTTGATATAAGGGCAGTAATGACACATACCACATTTTTTAGTACCATGTACTACTGAACTAGTGACCTGTTTGTTTTCCAACAATTGTTTTATATTTTTCCCTACCTTGTTAACAAACTTGGGTTTACTTCCTATTTTTTCAAAGACTGCTTCGTTTGTTCTAAAAAATATTCCAGTTCTTTTGATAAATTTTTCGAATTTGATCAGATCTGGAATTGTATTGTAAAACACATGCTGTCTGAAAATTGTCACCTGAATTTACATTGTCACTTTTTCCTTTGATTAATTTATGAGTAAATGTTTCACTGTTACCCAATAATGGTAAATATTTTCCCCCATTCTTTATATATCTCTTCTAGAATAGAATCAATTATATCGATTGGATAACCTCGTTCTAGAAACATTTTACTCAATATGACAAATTCTTCCTGTAAGTCTTCTTTTTTGGAAGTCATTCATGCTAATCTAATAGCCTGCCCTTTAATAATTCCAATTTTTTGTGTTAAGGGGTGACTACTTTGGAAATGTAAATAGGCATTACAAAATGTCTTTTTTTCTATATACTTGTGACTTAAATTGTCCATTTAATAAATCTTTGGAAATAAAAGTATCCAAAAAATTTGTCCCCAAAATATCATAATTATAAGTGAAAGAGAAGAAACTTGTACTATTACTAATATAATCTATAAAACCTGGGATTTCCTCCGCACAAGGAATTGAAGAAAATAAACGCCAGGAACAGAAATGCAAAGAACAAGGCAGGAAACCACTGGATAAACACTTTATATAAGTAAAGCTTTCGGATACAATCCTTTCTCAATACAAAACAATGCATAGAACCAGCTCTTTATATATAGGCCCAAATATATCACATGACATGCAGCCAAAATCACATGATATGTCATCCAAATCACAAAAACATTTTTAAAGAAACATTTAAAAAAAAAAAAAAAAAAACTTTTTTTAAAACTTGATACAAAAACTTGAAATACTTTAATAAAACTTAAAAAAAAATATATATTTAGATAAAACTTCAGGCTAAGAGAGATTAGCTCTACTTAATTTAACTAAAATAGGTTTGAGACTGACTTGGCTATTCAAGCCTGGTTTTGAATCACTCATAAGTCTCAAGATCCATTCATATTCTTTAATTTCTAAGTGATTATTTAGGTCCCCTCCCCTAGGTGTAGGTGTAACGTGGTCAATAATTCTAAACCTAAAAAAATGCTGCTGACCAAATTCCTCTATATGTTTAAATAGTGCATTCTTGTCATGGCATCTCCTAATTTCTGACTTATGTTCAGTCATCCTGTCCTTTAGCCTGCGGGTAGTTTTGCCTACATAGAAAGCATTACATGCCTGGCAGGTAGCCAAGTAAACCACATGGGTAGTAATACATGTACCTGCCACTCTAAAACTAAATGTCCTACCATTGATAGGATGCACAAACGTATCATTTTCTGTACTACAAATGTCATCACAACAAGAACAGTTGTGACATTTGTGAGTACCATATTTCACTATAGTAGATACAGGTGTAGTCCTCTCAAAATCCTTGTAGCATAGTGAACTCTTAAGGGTTCTCATGTTCTTATAAGAGAAATTGGGTTTAGGTCCCAATAAACTTCTTAGTTCATCTGATGCCATCAAGATGACCCAATTATCAGATATAATTTTTCTAACAGCGGTGTCCTTAAATTATATGTAGTTACATATCTAATAGGTGCTACAGATGTTTGTTTGCACCTAGAGTCAATACTAACAACATCCTCATACAAAACTGGTTTAAATAAAGTCCGCCTATCTTCCCTAATCTTAATGACCTGTTCATAAAGTAGAGATCTATCATACCCACTAAGCAAGAAATCATTAACCATCTCATTTAATTGTACTTCAAAGCAGTCATCATCGGTATTAAGCCTACTGAGTCTGCAGAATTGAGATTTAACAGTACTTCTAAATATGTGAGGTGCATGCATGCTTGTGGCATAAGTGTATCTACCTGAACAAACTTCTTTCCTAAAGATACTAGTTTGTAGTGTATCTCCAGCAAGATCCAACTTCAAATCCAAAAATGTAATAGAAGTTTCAGATACTGTCATCTTAAACTTTAGAAAAGTAGATGCAGAGTTTAGATATTCCAGAAATTTTTCAAGATCCTCATGGCTACCTTTCCAAAGTAGGAGGCAGTCATCTACAAAGCGTTGAAAAAATGTGATATTACTTTTAAATGGGTTCCCATCACCAAACAAATGCGTTCTTTCCCACTGATAGAGTATCAGGTTGGCATAAGTATTGGCTACAGAGGTACCCATAGCCACCCCTGTAAGTTGTAGATATGTGGAGCCATTAAAAAGGAAGATGTTGTTTTTCAATGTAACATCCATAAGGCTGCAGATAATTTCAGCTTTGTTGGGATTATCACATGTATGTGTCCACAACAATTCTCTTAAAAGCTCCAGGCCTATATCATTAGGAATAACGGTGAAGAGTGATACAATGTCCAAAGAAACTAAAAGATACTTATTGTTAACTAAAGAAGCTTTTCTTTATCCATCCATCCCCTTAATTTCTGTAATAAATCAAAGCTATCTTTAATGATAGAATCACATTTAGCCAGGTATGGAAGCAGTTGCCCATGTAGATAAATCGAGATGGGTTCTGTAACTAACCCGCACCAGAGACAATAGGTCTCATAGGTGGATCTAGCTTAGATTGATGAATTTGGGGAGACCATAGAGATGTGGTATAACTGGACAAGTAACAGTGAGATAATTAAATAACTCAAGATCTATATCACCACTCAATTGCAAATCATACCCAACCATGTTTACATATGCAACACTTTTTTTCACATCCAAACTGGTAATGCATTTAAAAGCTTTAGTGTCTTGTAGTAACTTAAACATAGAATCCATATAATCAACTCGGTTCATAAGAACCACAGCACCTCCTTTATCAGCCTGTTTTATAATTATATCTTTACAAGACTGTAAGCTCTTCAAAGCCTTAAATTCACCATAATTTAAATTAAATCTTTTTTTCTTTCTGGTAGATGGATTAAATAACTGCCTGATATGAATTTCACAAATATCATGAAATGCTTTAACCACTGGAGTACTGGTGGGTACAAATGTACTACGTCGTTTGTTACCCCCCCCCCCCCAGTAGCTTCAGAACCACCAAATAGCAGTTTTAAATTTAAAAGTCTGGAGAAGATTTTTAAATCAGTTAATGCTGATACTAAATTTTCTTCACAGCAAGGGATGAAATTCAAGCCCTTTGAAAACAATGAATAATGAGTGTCATCTAACTCTATCACTGATAGATTCAACGTGCCTCGGATAACTTGAGGCTCTGTTTCCCCAGTCCTAAAGGGCTCTCACTTTTTCTTTTATTAGACATACCTGACTGCAGCACCGGGGAACCTCTGTGCTGCAATATACGTTCCTTAACTGTCTCTGGGCGCTCTAACTGGAAGCGCTTATTAGAAAAGTTCGTAAAGTTAAGTGTTGACTGCTGTGTTTTCTTCATAGACGCGTTCTGAACGCCATCAATTGATTGTGACGTAGCACTTCTTCCCTCAGTACTGGTTTCCATATTTACTTGACGTAATGATGTCTGGACCAAACTATTAGCTTCCAGGGACAGGGGGCGTTCTTCTACGAGTGAGACAGACGAGCCAGCTGCATTAGGTGCAATTTGATGAAAATCATCTAAAGTATCAAGGGTATTTTTATTCAGTGTCTTAGGTTGGACATTAGTTTTAATAACAACGTTCTCCTTAGGCCAAGAGAAGATATTACCCTTATTAATACTACTACAAGATAGAGCAAAATCCTTAAAAGGTAAGACACCCTTGATCACTATAAGTAAAAAACTAAGAGCTCTCATAAAATCATCCAAAGCAAATTTCGAGAGAAAAATAGCTAAAGACTCAAAAGACAATCATAAGGCCTTCTTTAGCTATGTTAGAAACCTAGGAGGAAACTCCCAGATATGCTCAGAACTAGTTCAAAATGATGTGAAGATTACTGATCCTACAGACATTGCCAACATACTGGCTGACAGGTTCAGTGCAAACTTCTCCCCTTCCCCCAAAAGGAGAGATATCTATACCAAATGAGTGCAGCCCCCAAACATCTCCAGCGCCCAAGTGAGAACTGCTCTCCAAAGCAAAAACACAGCATCCATGGGCCCCGATGGTGTCCCCGGCTGTGTGCTCCACGAACTCAATGAGGAATTAAACCCACAGCTAGGACAGCTGTTTAATCAAAGTCTTACCTCTGGATACGCACCCAGGAGTGGCGCACTGCAACTGTGGTCCCACTTCACAAAGGCGGTGCCTCCACAGACCCTGGAAATTACCGCCCATTAGCTTGACAAGCCTTATCTGCAAAGCCATGGAGAGGATCATAATGGACCTCATAAATAAAGACATAGGGAATTTGCAGACTTTGGATCCAACCCAGTTTGGCTTTGTCAAAGGCAGATCATGCCTTTTAAACTTGGTTGACTTTTGAAACAGTCACCAAAGCCATTGATGAGGAAAGGCAGTCCATACAGCCTACCTCGATCTGGCTAAGGCCTTCGATACAATACCCCACTCGGGTATCATTGAAAAACTCATCAGCTTAAATGTTAACCCATACATCACAAGATGGGTTGCAAACTGGCTGAGTGACAGAACCCACAGGGTCAGAGTTGCTGGCGCCATGTCAGACTCAAAGCCTGTCACAAGTGGTGTCCCACAGGGCTCAGTCCTGGGCCCACTCTTGTTTGGCATCTACTTTTCAAGTACAAGCAAACACAGGAGGGTTATGGCTGACAAAGTTTGCAGATGACTGCAAACTGGGCGCCATAGTAGAAAACACATCTGACACAGATATCCTTCAGAAGGGTCTCACAGAAACGGATAACTGGTGCCAGAGCCACGGCCTAAAGTTAAATGCCAAAAATGCATAGTCATACCCTTCGGGAAAAACAAGGTTACCCCTAGCTACCAAATAGGTGGCAATCCACTGAGCACAGAAGAAGTTATCAGGGACCTGGGGACCCAGGTTGATAGTAGTCTGTCATTCGACACCCATGTAGCTAAAGTAGTTAGGAAGTCCTTCTACATTGCCCACCTTATCATGAAGGGATTCTCATCTAGATCAAGGGAGGTCATAGTCTCCCTTTACTCATCACTCATCAGACCAATGCTTGAGTACAATGCCCCATTCGAATGTATCTGACCCGACACTTGCAGCAGCTGGAGAGGCCACAAAAGTTCCTCACCAAAAGGATAAAGGGTCTCAAAATCTGTCCTATGCTGCCCGACTGAAAGAACTCCAGCTCTATTCAGTCGCCACCGCTTGCTCAGAGGTGACCTTTGCCTAACATACAAGGCCATGTCAAACCCAGATTTGATGAATATGCTTCACCTCAAAAATCTAGATCCATCAGAGCCACAAGGCGGGAGACTTAAACCTCGACACGGCTATTAATAGGACGTGCTGGAGGGATAGATTCATCACCCAAAGACTCCCAATGCTGTGGAACAAAATCCCGGTACATTTGAGGCAGAGCACCTCGCTGGCCTTGTTCAAGAGAAATCTTGACCAATGGATGGGAGATCGCAGATATACCCCAGGAATTACCTCAGTGTCACTGCTCGACAGAGGCACAGCAAAATAATGGGTATAGTTCCCCATACTAAAGGGGTGGCGTAAGCCACAAAACGATGGGCTAGGCTTATAAATGCCCTCGGGCAGATAGCCTAGTATGAACCTATGAACCTATGAACCTATATCGCGCCACAGCTTTCGCTTCTTGGTCGCTTCCATCCTTCCATCAAGTGTGTGTATTCTTTCCATCATACGCTGATAGTCATCCGACATGGCAGTAAACACAGGCATGTTAAGTAGAGTACTTTCAAGGGTAAAAATCTCCTTTTTAAGATCCTCTTCGACTATGGTGAAAAAGTCATTCATCAAACACATATAATCAATACTGAGTTTGATATTCAGCTGCTGCCATCTCTTTAACAAATCAGGGTAAGCGTTCCCATACGAGGGCATTTTTAAAATTCTGAGCCCCCTGGGAACAATACCCTTGTCAATGTATGCTAAAAAGCTAAAGCGCTGCCACTGCAGACGCTTAAAAGTATCCGCACAACCACCCCATAAAATGAAGATATCGTCCAGGTACCTAAGATATAATTTTATTTCAGGCATGTATTGACTATCAAAGATGTGTGACATCTCCCAACCTAAAAGAACTAGATTGGAATAAACAGGGGAGCAAGCTGCTCCCATAGGTACACCCTTGATTCGTTGATAAAATTCACCCTCAAAACACAAGAAGTTATTATCAAGAACTATCCCCATGAGTTCACAAATCAACTTCGTCTTGTCATTACCCAAATTTGAAAATTTAAATAAAACTTCTTCTAAAAAGGCTAGTCCCTCAACCTTGGGGATACATTTGAACAAGTCTTTCACATCGATAGTCAAAAAAATGATACTCTCATTGTATAATTCTTGTTTGATATTCCTTAAAAATTCCCAAGAATCTTTTAGAAGGTGAGGTATCATGTGTATTATGGGTTGTAAGTATGAATCAATGAAAACTGTAAGGGGATGTATTTTAGACCCTTTGGCTGCTACTATAGGTCTAAAAGGGTTTTTTTTCCAAATTCTTGTGTATTTTGGGTATACCAAAAAATATTGGTACCTTGGGATATTGTCTGTATAAAAATTCGTAATCTTCCCTACTAATCCTACCATCCAGTAAATATTCCTCCAGATAACTGTCTATTCTAGAACAAGATATATTGATCTGGTTCTTAGAAACGTTCATGTATATACTATCATCAAATAGTAAACCTAACATTTCATTAGAATAATCTATACTGCGAAAAATTGCAATACCACCTCCTTTATCTGGAACCATGATACGTATGGTATCATCACATCTTAGATCTTGTAATAAAATATATTCTTCTTTGGTTAAGTTCCATTCAGTCTGCTTAAAGTGTTTGAATTCATCATAGATGTCTTCCATAACCAATTTTTCAAAAGTTTCTATTAAAGGATGAAGGGGTGGATTGTAAATACTTCTCTTTTTGAATTTATTTTCTGTAGGGTTACTAGAAGAAGGTAAAGAATCAGAATGATCCAGACTAATACTAAGATTTAATTTTCTTGTATGGAGTTTTAAAGTTACTATATTGTCAACGAAATCTCCAGTATTAGATGGAATAAATTTAACACCCTTAGAAAATAGTGTAAAATAATCTTTACTAATGACTCTATCTGAGTAATTGTAAATACTGAAACCCTGATACTGAGAAAGGGGTGAACATTCATTACTAGTAATAGAAAAGTCTGACAAAAAATCAATTTCTAATTGTAAATCCTGTTTTTGGAATAGTAATTTTTCCTCTGGGGGTAATAAGACTTGTTGTATTCCCCCTCTTTCGTGTAATTCCGTGTCAGTCTCTCTGAGTGTCTGAGCATAGGAAAATCCTCATTGTCATGATGGTCAATATTTACCCTATTATGTTCCCATCCATTACTGTGACTACCCTCGACGTCTAAATTTGGTAAACCATGGCCTTCCTGCTGTTCATTATTAAAATGAGCTGTGGGGGAATAATCCTTATACCTACTGAATTGTTGGTTGGGTGGAGGTTTATAAATGTATGCCATCTTATTTTGATAACTTTTTTGATCCCTAACTAGTTTTCTCTTTTTCTTTTGAAAAATATTGTAACATCTACTGTCTACCTTGTCCAACATCTTAAAATAAAGTGCACTATAATGGGAAGACAACAAGTCAATTTTGATTTTTTTTTATCATGATTTTGAACCTCGCTAAAAACAGTATCTCTTTGCTGTTCATAATAATGTAATGTTTTGCTAATTAATCCTAGACCAATTTCATTAAAGAAATTCTATAAAATCTGATATAATGGCATCACTATAATTGATTCCAAAAGGGAACCTATAAATTCTTAAGCCCTGAGGCACAATTTTCAAATCAATACACTGTTTAAAATAAGAAATATCCATTTCTACAGTTTTATATTTAAACAATCTTTTTTCTAAAAGAAAAATCAAGTCTTTCAAGGAAACATCTTGTGTAAAATTGTCCACTGTCCTTGTGTTAGCAACACCTTCATTACAATAATTTGCCGAAAAAGAATAATGTTTGCTAAAAACTTTTTCAAATCTGTTATTAGCTTCAAATTGTGAACCAGCTACATTGTTTGATAATCGTTCGTCCGTGACACTGTTGTTAGACTCAAGTCTTGTATTGACTTGATTAACAGATTGAAAAACAGTACCTTTTTTAGGACGAACCACTGGATTACAAACGTCTGTATTGATGTTACTCGAACTCGTCAAAATGGGAGATGCATGAGTCACAGGTATTGTTCCATTGCTCCCATTACTCCTATTCACTTCTTGTGAAACACTCGGAGGACTAATATCGTGTATGTTAGAACCAGGAATGCTTCCGACAGAAGCCGCTACATTTCCATGACCGGAAACCAAAGGGTGTAGACTTGGCGGGTTATTTGAATAAGCCGCCGTGTTAGAACCAAAACAGTTATACCCTGGGGGAACAAACACCGTACGTTCACCAATAAAGGATGCACCATTCGTGTTGCTATTGTCTCTCTGTGTTAAGAGTTCAACCAGTTTAGTGAGTTCACCTTTTAGGTTGGAAATTTCACCTCTTAACTGTTGAATTTCTGCTCCGGTATCCTCAGTGAGTACGGTACTGGATAGATTTAAATCCCTTTAAAACATTTTAAAGTTTTTGGTTTTCAGATTATAACATAGAATAGAAGTATTTCAGTTTATGTTATTCACAGGAATTAGATACATATATCTTTAATTTATATTTAAGGAATGAATAGATGACATCATTCATCAGTTTAGTCTTAATTGCATTGGTATTAATTGTATTTGTTATAAAAAGTGTTGTTTTGTATTTGTTCATAGTTTCTGAAGAAGTCTCAGTTAGAGATGAAAGCGCTAAAACTTGTTTCGTTTTTGTGAATAAAGTGGAGTTTTTCTAACATTATTTATAAGTCTTGGAGTTCCTGTCGTACCTGAAGTGTTTTTGGACTTCTTATTTTGCTTCCTTGTGATTTACAACAGTTACTTGTTTTTGATCGGGTTATGACCATGGACATATCCGGGGATTTAAATCTGTACCGTACTCGCCACCGGAGCAGAAATTCAACAGTTAAGAGGTGAAATTTCCAACCTAAAAGGTGAACTCACTAAACTGGTTGAACTCTTAACACAGAGAGACAATAGCAACATGAATGGTGCATCCTTTATTGGTGAATGTACGGTGTTTGTTCCGCCAGGGTATAACTGTTTTGGTTCTAACAAGGCGGCTTATTCAAATAACCCGCCAAATCTACACCCTTTGGTTTCCGGTCATAGAAATGTAGCGGCTTCTGTCGGAAGCATTCCTGGTTCTAACATACATGATATTAGTCCTCCGAGTGTTTCACAAGAAGTGAATAGGAGTAATGGGAGCAATGGAACAATACCTGTGACTCATGCATCTCCCATTTTGACGAGTTCGAGTAACATCAATACGGACGTTTGTAATCCAGTGGTTCGTCCTAAAAAAGGTACTGTTTTTCAATCTGTTAATCAAGTCAATGCAAGACTTGAGTCTAACAACAGTGTCACGGATGAACGATTATCAAACAATGTAGCTGGTTCACAATTTGAAGCTAATAACAGATTTGAAAAAGTTTTTAGCAAACATTATTCTTTTTCGGCAAATTATTGTGATGAAGGTGTCGCTAACACAAGGACAGTGGACAATTTTACACAAGATGTTTCCTTGAAAGACTTGATTTTTCTTTTAGAAAAAAGATTGTTTAAATATAAAACTGTAGAAATGGATATTTCTTATTTTAAACAGTGTATTGATTTGAAAATTGTGCCTCAGGGCTTAAGAATTTATAGGTTCCCTTTTGGAATCAATTATACTGATGCCATTATATCAGATTTTATAGAATTTTTTTAATGAAATTGGTCTAGGATTAATTAGCAAAACATTACATTATTATGAACAGCAAAGAGATACTGTTTTTAGCGAGGTTCAAAACCTTGATAAAAAAATCAAAAGTGACTTGTTGTTTTCCCATTATAGTGCACTTTATTTTAAGATGTTGGACAAGGTAGACAGTAGATGTTACAATATTTTTCAAAAGAAAAAGAGAAAACTAGTTAGGGATCAAAAAAGTTATCAAAATAAGATGGCATACATTTATAAACCTCCACCCAACCAACAATTCAGTAGGTATAAGGATTATTCCCCCACAGCTCATTTTAATAATGAACAGCAGGAAGGCCATGGTTTACCAAGTTTAGACGTCGAGGGTAGTCACAGTAATGGATGGGAACATAATAGGGTAAATACTGACCATCATGACGATGAGGATTTTCCTATGCTCAGATGCTCAGAGAGACTGGCATGGAATTACACGAAAGAGGGGGAATACAACAAGTCTTATTACCCCCAGAGGAAAAATTACTATTCCAAAAACAGGATTTACAATTAGAAATTGATTTTTTGTCAGACTTTTCTATTACTAGCAATGAATGTTCACCCCTTTCTCAGTATCAGGGTTTCAGTATTTACAATTACTCAGATAGAGTAATTAGTAAAGATTATTTTACACTATTTTCTAAGGGTGTTAAATTTATTCCATCTAATACTAGAGATTTGGTTGACAATATAGTAACTTTAAAACTTTATACAAGAAAATTAAATCTTAGTATTAGTCTGGATCATTCTGATTCTTTACCTTCTTCTAGTAACCCTACAGAAAATAAATTCAAAAAGAGAAGTATTTACAATCCACCCCTTCATCCTTTAATAGAAACTTTTGAAAAATTGGTTATGGAAGACATCTATGATGAATTCAAACACTTTAAGCAGACTGAATGGAACTTAACCAAAGAAGAATATATTTTATTACAAGATCTAAGATGTGATGATACCATACGTATCATGGTTCCAGATAAAGGAGGTGGTATTGCAATTTTTCGCAGTATAGATTATTCTAATGAAATGTTAGGTTTACTATTTGATGACAGTACATACATGAATGTTTCTAAGAACCAGATCAATATATCTTGTTCTAGAATAGACAGTTATCTGGAGGAATATTTACTGGATGGTAGGATTAGTAGGGAAGATTACGAATTTTTATACAGACAATATCCCAAGGTACCAATATTTTTGGTATACCCAAAATACACACGAATTTGGAAAAAACCCTTTTAGACCTATAGTAGCAGCCAAAGGGTCTAAAATACATCCCCTTACAGTTTTCATTGATTCACACTTACAACACATAATACACATGATACCTCACCTTCTAAAAGATTCTTGGGAATTTTTAAGGAATATCAAACAAGAATTATACGATGAGAGTGTCATTTTTTTGACTATCGATGTGAAAGACTTGTTTACATGTATCCCCAAGGTTGAGGGACTAGCCTTTTTAGAAGAAGTTTTATTTAAATTTTCAAATTTGGGTAATGACAAGACGAAGTTGATTTGTGAACTCATGGGGATAGTTCTTGATAATAACTTCTTGTGTTTTGAGGGTGAATTTTATCAACAAATCAAGGGTGTACCTATGGGAGCAGCTTGCTCCCCTGTTTATTCCAATCTAGGTCTTTTAGGTTGGGAGATGTCACACATCTTTGATAGTCAATACATGCCTGAAATAAAATTATATCTTAGGTACCTGGACAATATCTTCATTTTATAGGGTGGTTGTGAGGAGGAAGTCCCAGGTTTTATAGATTATATTAGTAATAGTACAAGTTTCTTGTCTTTCACTTATAATTATGATATTTTGGGGACGAAATTTTTGGATACTTTTATTTCCAAAGATTTATTAAATGGACAATTTAAGTCACAAGTATATAGAAAAAAAACATTTTGTAATGCCTATTTGCATTTCCAAAGTAGTCACCCCTTAACACAAAAAATTGGAATTATTAAAGGGCAGGCTATTAGATTAGCATGAATGACTTCCAAAAAGGAAGACTTACAGGAAGAATTTGTCATGTTGAGTAAAATGTTTCTAGAACGAGGTTACCCGATCGATATAATTGTTTCTATTCTAGGAGAGATATATAAAGAATGGGGGAAAAATATTTACCATTATTGGGTAACAGTGAAACATTTACTCATAAATTAATCAAAGGAAAAAGTGACAATGTAAATTCAGGTGACAATTTTCAGACAGCATGTGTTTTACAATACAATTCCAGATCTGATCAAATTCGAAAAATTTATCAAAAGAACTGGAATATTTTTAGAACAAACGATGCAGTCTTTGAAAAAATAGGAAGTAAACCCAAGTTTGTTAACAAGGTAGGGCAAAATATAAAACAATTGTTGGAAAACAAACAGGTCACTAGTTCAGTAGTACATGGTACAAAAAATGTGGTATGTGTCATTACTGCCCTTATATCAACCAACAACAGAACATTGTGTTAAAAAACAATGCCAAAAGTAAAGTCTATTTTAAGAGAGGGAATTGCAACACAAAGGGTGTGGTTTATTTAACTTTGTGTAACACCTGTAATCATTACTATGTGGGCAAAACTGAACGTAAATTAAAATGTAGAATATATGAACATCTGAATGACATTAAAAATTTAAAAAGTACAAATGCCCTATATAAACACAGCACAGTGTGTATTAATTTTGACAAATTTCTTTTTGGTATTTTAGAAGTTGTAAAGATTGATCCCAGAGGGGGTGACTGGAAAAATATTTTAAAAAAGAAAGAAATTTATTGGCAATATAGACTGGCATCGATGTTCCCACCTGGTATGAATGACAATGTTTCCCTAGCACCTATCTTAATAGAGAGAGCTAACGATATATAAAAAATGTTAACATTTACATATACAATTATAATGAATCGATATACAACATAAATACAACATAATAAAATAACAAACAACAATTCATTCATTTTATTCATATTTAATTTTTAATCAATAAATAAATAATTGAAAAATTTATTGTAATAAATATTTATCATAACAATTATTTTTATGAAATAATAATATATAGTTTTCATAAATTGTAATAATATTTAATATTTTCCTAGACCATAATAAATTCTATTACTATTGCACATTCTATATCTATATAATTTATTGGTTATACTTGCAGAAGATTTTATAGTGTAATTTATTAATTCATTTGTTCATTCATTTTATAAAAACTGTTTTTAAATTTAATATTTATTAAGATATATTTATTTTGGCATCAGCTTTTCGAAATAACATAATAATATTTAATTCATACTATATTCATTGTAAAAATATTTAAACATATATTTATTTAAGGGTATTTTACAAAGTTTTTATGTTTTATTTAAACAGAATACAGTGTTTACAAGCAAATACATAATTTATTTCAACATTTTAAAGTTTTTGGTTTTCAGATTATAACATAGAATAGAAATATTTCAGTTTATGTTATTCACAGGAATTAGATACATATATCTTTAATTTATATTTAAGGAACGAATAGATGACATCATTCATCAGTTTAGTCTTAATTGCATTGGTATTAATTGTATTTGTTATAAAAAGGGTTGTTTTGTATTTGTTCATAGTTTCTGAAGAAGTCTAAGTTAGAGATGAAAGCTCTAAAACTTGTTTCATTTTTGTGAATAAAGTGGAGTTTTTCTAACATTATTTATAAGCTTGGAGTTCCTGTCGTACCTGAAGTGTTTTTGGAATAATTAAGACAATGCAAAACTCTGAAATATTAAAATGCCAAGATATATACTTATGAATCAGTGATACATTTCCAGATTGTTTGAGGATCACTGTGCAGGCATAAAACTAGTCGTTTCCAACAGTGGATGCAGGAATTTACAAACAGAAACTATTTTTAAATCAGCAAGCCTTGAAGCAATCGGATAACACAAAAGCTGTTAGACCAGTTTTATAAACTTCACCACAGGAATAGTGGGGAAGCAGTTTCAGGACAGACGAGAAACAGAAAACAATGCCAGAAAATATAAAAAATAATTCAGTCCGGCAAAATTAAGACAATACAGAACTTCAAAGGTTAAAATGCCAAGAAATACATTTATCAATCAGCGATATATTTCCAGATTGTTTGAGAACCACACTGCAGCCAGAACACCAGGAGTTTCCAACTGTGTATGCAGGAATTTTTTAAAATGAATCTATTTTTAAATCAGCAAGCCTCAAAGCAATCAGATAACACAAAAGCTGTTAGACCAGTTTTATGAACTTCACTACACGAGTAGGAGGGAAGCCGTTTCAGGACAGATGAGATACAGAAAACAATGCCAGAAAATGCATAAAATAATTCAGTCAGGCAAAACTAATGCCACGAAATATACTTATGATTGTTTGAGAATGACGCTGCAGCCAGAACACCAGGAGTTTCCAACAGTGTATGCAGGAATTTAGACACAGAAATGATTTTTAAATCAGCAAGCTTTAAAACAATTAGATAAAACAATAGCTGTTAGACCAGTTTTATAAACTTCACTACAGGAATAGGGGGGGAGCGGTTTCTGGACAGATGAGAAACAGAAAACAATGCAGTTTCAGGACAGATGAAAAACTGAAAACAATGCCAGAAAATATAAAAAATTATTCAGTCCGGCAAAATTAAGACAATACAAAACTCCGAAGGTTAAAATGCCAAGAAATACACTTATCAATCAGCCATATATTTCCAGATTGTTTAACAACCACACTGCAGCCAAAACACCAGGAGTTTCCAACAGTGTATGCAGGTATATTCAAAATGAATCTATTTTTAAATCAGCAAGCCTCAAAGCAATCAGATAGCACAAAAACTGTTAGACCAGTTTTATGAACTTCACCAAATGAGTAGTGGGGAAGCCGTTTCAGGACACATGAGAAAAAGAAAACAATGCCAGAAAATATGTAAAATATTTCAGTCAGGCAAAATTAAGACAATGCAGTACTCCAAAAGTTAAAATACCAAGAAATATGCTTATCAATCAGCGATATATTTCCAGATTGTTTGAGAATCACACTCAGCCAGACCACCAACAGTGTATGCAGGAATTTACAAACAAACAAAACTATTTTTAAATCAGCAAGCCTTGAAGCAATCAGATAACACAAAAGCTGTTAGACCAGTTTTATGAATTCACCACACGAGAAGGGGGGAAGCTGTTTCAGGACAGATGACATACAGAAAACAATGCCAGAAATATGTAAACTATTTCAGTCAGGCAAAATTAAGACAATGCAGAACTCCGAAAGTTAAAATGCCAAGAAATATGCTTATCAATCAGTGATATATTTCCAGATTGTTTGAGAATCCCACTCAGCCAGACCACCAGGAGTGTCCAACAGTGTATGCAGGAATTTACAAACAGAAACTATTTCTAAATCAGCAAGCCCTGAAGCAATCAGATAACACAAAAATCTGTCAAATCAATTTTATAAACTTCACCACATGAATAGGGTGGAAGCAGTTTCAGGATGGATGAGGAAAGGAAAACAACGTAGTTTCAGGGAGAGATGAGAAACAGAAAACACTGCCAAAAAATATATAACATCATTCAAGCAGGCAAAATTAAGACAATGCAGTACTTTGAAAGGTTAAAATATCAACAAATATACTTAGCAATCAGTAATATACTTCCAGATTTTTTGAGAATCACACTGAAGCAAGAACACCAGCAGCTTCCAACAGTGTATGCAAGATTTTACAAACAAGAAGTATTTTTAAATCAGCAAGCCTTGAAGCAATCAGATAACACTAAAGTTGTCAGACCAGTTTTATAAAGTTCATCACAAAAAATGGGGGGAAGGAGTTTCAGGACAGATGAGAAACAGAAAACAATGCCAGAAAATATATAAAATAATTCAGTCAGGCAAATTTAAGACAATGCAGAACTAGGATAAATGCCACAAAATATACTTATCAATCAGCGATATATTTCCAGATTCTTTAAGAATAACAGATTAGCCATAAAACCAGAAGTTTTCAACAGTGTAAGCAGGAATTTACAATTAGATTTTTTTTTTTAAATCAGCAAGCCTTGAAGCAATCAAATAACACAAAAGCTGTTAGACCAGTTTTTTAAACTTCACCACAGGAATACGGGAGAAGCACTTTCAGGACAGATGAGAAACAAAAAACAATGCCAGAAAATGTATAAAATAATTCAGTCAGGCAAAATGAAAAAAAATGCCGAACTCAGAAATGTTAAAATGCCAAGAAATATACTTATCGATCAGCGATATATTTCCAGATTGTTTGAGAATCCCACTGCATCCAGAACACCAGGAGTTTCCAACAGTGTATACAGGAATTTACAAACAGAAAATATTTTTAAATCAGCAAGTCTTTAAGCAATGAGATAACATAAAAGCTGTTAGACCAGTTTTATAAACTTCACCACAGGAATAGGGGGGATGCAGTTTCAGGACAGATGGTAAACAGAAAACAATGCAGTTTCAGGACAGATTAGCAACATAAAACAATGTCAGAAAATATATAAAATAATTTAATCAGGGAAAATTAAGACAATGCAGAACTCTGATGTGTTAAAATGACACGAAATATACTTATCAATCAGCGATATATTTCCAGATTGTTTGAGAACCACACTGCAGCCAGAACACCAGGAGTTTCCAACAGTGTATGCAGGAATTTTTAAAAAGGAAACTATTTTGAAATCAGCAGGTCTTGAAGCAATCAGATAACACAAAAGCTGTTAGACCAGTTTTATAAAATTCACCACAGGAATAGGGGGAAGCAGTTTAAGGACAGATGAGAAACAGAAAACAATTCAGTTTCAGGACAGATGAGAAACAGAAAACAATGCCAGAAAATATATAAAAAAAATCGGTCAGGCAAAATTAAGACAAATGCAGAACGCTGAAAGTTAAAATGCCAAGAAATACACTTATCAAGCAACGATATATTTCCAGATTGTTTGAGAACCACACTGCAGCTAGAAGACCACGAGTTTCCAATAGTGTAGGCAGAAATTTTGAAAAGGAATCTCAACAATCTTCGAAGCAATCAGATAACAAAAAAGCTGTTAGACCAGTTTTATAAAATTTACCACAGGAGTAGGAAGGAAGCCGTTTCAGGACACATGAAAAAAAGAAAACAACACCAGAAAATATGCAAAATAATTCAGTGAGGAAAAATTAAGACAATGCAGAACTCTGAAATGTTAAAATGCCAAGAAATATACTTACAATCAGCGATATATTTCCAGATTTTTTGAGAATCACACAACAGCCAAAACACCAGGCGTTTTCAACAGTGTATGCAGGAATTTATAAATAGAAACTATTTTTAAACCAGCAAGCCTTGAAGCAATCAGATAACACAAAAGCTGTTAGACCAGTAATATAAACTTCACCAAAGGAATAGGGTGGAATCAATTTCAGGACAGATGCGAAACAGAAAACAATGCAGTTTCAGGACAGATGATGAACATAAAACAGTGCCAGAATAAAAATAAAATAATTCAGTCAGGCAAAATTAAGATGATGCAAAACTCTAAAAGGTTAAAATGCCAAGAAATATGCTTTTCATTCAGAAATATATTTCCAGGGTTTTTGAGAATCACATTACAGCCAGAACAACAGGGGTAACCAACTGTGTATGCAGGCATTTATAAATAGAAACTGTTTTTAAACCAGCAAGCCTTGAAGCAATTAGATAACACAAAAGCTGTAAGACAAGTTTTATAAACATTACCACAGGAATAGGAAGGAAGCAGTTTCAGGACAGATGAGAAACAGAAAACAATGCAGTTTCAGGACAGATGATAAACATAAAACAGTGCCAGAATAAACATAAAATAATTCAGTCACGCAAAATTAAGGCGATGCAGAAATCTGAAAGGTCAAAATGCCAAGAAATATAGTTATCATTCAGAAATATTTTTCCAGATTGTTTGAGAATCCCACTGCAGCCAGAACACTAGGAGTTTCCAACTGTGTATGCAGGAATTTACAAACAAACTATTTTTAAATCATCACACCTTGAAGCAATCAGATAACACAAAAGCTGTTACACCAGTTTTATAAACATCACCACAGGAATGAGGGGAAGAAGTTTCAGGATAGATGAGCAACAGAAAACAATGCCAGAAAATATATCAAATAATTCAGTCAGGCAAAATTAAGACAATGCAGAACTCTGAAAGGTTAAAATGCCAAGAAATATACTTACAATCAGCGATATATTTCCAGATTTTTTGAGAATCACACTACAGCCAGAACACCAGGGGTTTCCAACAGTGTATGCAGGAATTTATAAATAGAAACTATTTTTAAACCAGCAAGCCTTGAAGCAATCAGATAACACAAAAGCTGTTAGACCAGTAATATAAACTTCACCAAAGGAATAGGGTGGAAGCAGTTTCAGGACAGATGAGAAACAGAAAACAATGCAGTTTCAGGACAGATGATGAACATAAAATAGTGCCAGAATAAAAATAAAATAATTCAGTCAGGCAAAATTAAGATGATGCAGAACTCTAAAAGGTTAAAATGCCAAGAAATATGCTTTTCATTCAGAAATATATTTCCAGGGTTTCTGAGAATCACACTACAGCCAGAACACCAGGGGTATCCAACTGTGTATGCAAGCATTTATAAATAGAAACTATTTTTAAACCACCAAGCCTTGAAGCAATTAGATAACACAAAACCTGTAAGACCAGTTTTATAAACATCACCACAGGAATAGGAAGGAAGCAGTTTCAGGACAGATCAGAAACAGAAAACAATGCAGTTTCAGGACAGATGATAAACATAAGACAGTGCCAGAATAAACATAAAATAATTCATTCACGCAAAATTAAGACGATGCAGAAATCTGAAAGTTCAAAGTGCCAAGAAATATAGTTATCATTCAGAAATATTTTTCCAGATTGTTTGAGAATTTCGCTGCAGCCAGAACACTAGGAGTTTCCAACTGTGTATGCAGGAATTTACAAACAAACTATTTTTAAATCATCACACCTTGAAGCAATCAGATAACACAAAAGCTGTTACACCAGTTTTATAAACATCACCACAGGAATGAGGGGAAGCAGTTTCAGGATAGATGAGCAACAGAAAACAATGCCGGAAAATATATCAAATAATTCAGCCAGGCAAAATTAAGACAATGCAGAACTCTGAAAGGTTAAAATGCCTAAGAAACATACTTACAATCAACGATATATTTCCAGATTTTTTGAGAATCACACTACAGCCAGAACACCAGGGGTTTCCAACTGTGTATGCAGGAATTTATAAATAGAAACTATTTTTAAATCAGCAAGCCTTGAAGCAATCAGATAACACAAAAGCTGTCAGACCAGTTTTATAAATTTCACCACAGGAATAGGGGGGGTAGCAGTTTCAGGACATATGAGAAACAGAAAACAATGCAGTTTCAGGACAGATGAGAAACAGAAAACAATGTCAAAAATATATAAAATAAGACAGTGAGGCATAATTAAGACAATGCAAAACTGTGAAAGGTTAAAATGGCAAGAAATATACGTATCAATCAGCGATATAATTGTTTGAGAATCACACTGCAGTCAAAACTCCAGGAGTTTCCAACAGTGTATGCAGGAATTTACCAACAGAAACTATTTTTAAATCAGCAACTCATGAAGCAATGAGCTAACATAAAAGCTGTTAGACCAGTTTTATAAATTTCACCACAGGAATAGGGGGCAGCAGTTTCAGGACAGATGAGAAACAGAAAATAATGCAGTTTCAGGACAGATGAGAAACATAAAACAGTGCCAGAAAATATATAAAATAACTCAGTCAGGCATAAATAAGACAATGCAAAACTCTGAAATGTTAAAATACCAAGAAATATACTTATCAATCAGTGATATATTTCCAGATTGTTTGAGGATCACCATGCAGACATAAAACCAGGAGTTTCCAGCAGTGTATGCAGGAATTTACAAACAGAAACTATTTTTAAATCAGCAAGCCTTGAAGAACTCGAATAATACAAAAGCTGTTAGACTAGCTTTATAAACATCACCACAGGAATAGGGGGAAGCAGTTTCAGGACAGATGAGAAAAAGAAAACAGTGCAGTTTGAGGACAGATTAGAAACAGAAAACAATGCCAGAAAATGTTTAAAATAATTCAGTCATGCAAAATTAAGACAATGCAGAACTCTGAAAGTTTAATATGCCACAAAATATACTTATCAATCTGAGCTGTATTTCCAGATTTCTTGAGAATGACACTGCAGCCAAAAAAAACAGGAGTTTCCAACAGTGTATGCAAGAATTTACAAACAGAAGCTATTTTTAAATCAGCAAGCCTTGAAGCAATCAGATAACACAAAAGCTGTCAGACCAGTTTTATAAATTTCACCACATGAATAGGGGGGAAGCAGTTTCAGGACATATGAGAAACAGAAAACAATGCAGTTTCAGTACAGATGAGAAACAGAAAACAATGCCAAAAATATATAAAAAAGACAGTCAGGCATAATTAAGACAATGCAGAACTCTGAAAGGTTAAAATGGCAAAAAATATACGTATCAATCAGCGATATATTTCCAGATTGTTTGAGAATCACCGTGCAGACATAAAACTAGGAGTTTCCAACAGTGTATGCAGGAATTTACAAACAGAAACTATTTTTAAATCAGCAAGCCTTGAAGCACTCAGATAACAGAAAAGTTGTTATACTAGCTTTATAAACTTCACCACAGGAATGGGGGGGGGGCAGTTTCAGGACAGATGAGAAAAAGAAAACAATGCAGTTTCAGGGCAGATGAGAAACAGAAAACAATACCAGAAAATGTATAAAATAATTCAGTCATGCAAAATTGCTTATCAATTAGCGATATATTTGCAAATTGTTTGAGAATCATACGCAGCCAGAACACCAGGAGTTTCCAACTGTATATGCAGGAATTTACATTCAGAAACTATTTTTTAATCAGCAAGCCTTGAAGCAATCAGATAATAGACCAGTTCTATAAACTTCACCATAGGAACAGGGCGGAAGCAGTTTCAAGACAGATGAGAAAGAGAAAGCAACACCAGAAAATATATAAAATAATTCAGTCAGGCAAAATTAAGACAATACAGAGCTCTGAATGGTTAAAAGGTCAAGAAATATCAATCAGCAATATATTTCCAGATTGTTTGAGAATCACACTGCAGCCAAAACCCCAGGAGTTTCCAAGAGTGTATGCAGGAATTTAAAAACAGAAACTATTTTTAAATCAGCTGGCAATAAAGCAGTTAGATAACAGAAAAAGCTGTTAAACCAGTTTTATAAACTTCACCACAGGAATGGGGGGGACACAGTTTCAGGACAGATGAGAAACAGAAAACAATACAGTTTCAGGACAGATGAGAAACAGAAAACAATGCCAGAAAATATATAAAATAATTCAGTCAAGTAAAATTAAGACAATGCAGAACTCTAAAAGGTTAAAATGCCAAGAAATATACCTATCAATTAGCAATATATTTCTAGATTCTTTGAGAATCACACTGTAGCCAGAACGCCAGGAGTTTCCAATAGTGTATGCAGGAAGTAACACAAACTATTTTTAAATCAGCAAGCCTTGAAGTAATCAAATAACACAAAAGCTGTTAGACCAGTTTTATAAAATTCACCACAGGAATAGGGGAATGCAGTTTCAGGACAAGTGAGAAACAGAAAACAATGCAGTTTCAGGACAGATGAGAAACAGAAAACAATGCCAAAAAATATATAAAACAATTCAGTCAACAAAATTAAGACAATGCAGAATTCTGAAAGGTTAAAATGCCAAATACTATACTTATCAATGAGTGATATATTGCCAAATTGTTTGAGATTCACATTGCAACTAATACACTAGGAGTATGCAAGAATTTACAAACAGGATTTTTTTTTAAATCAGCAAGCTGTGAAGCAATCAGATACCAGAAAAGCTGTTAGACCAGTTGTATAAACTTCACAACAGGAGTAGGGGGAAGCCATTTCAGGACATATGAGAAAGAGAACACAATGCCAAAAAATATGTAAAATATATACGTCAGGCAAAATTAAGACAATGCAGAACAATGAAAGTTAAAATGCCAAGAAATATACTTATCAATCAGTGATATATTTCCAGATTGTTTGAGAATCACACTCCAGCCAGAACAGGAGTTTCCAACAGGGTATGTAGGAATTTACAAACAGAAACTATTTTTAAATTACCAAGCCTTGAGGCAATCAGATAACACAAAAGCTGTTAGACCAGTTTTATGAACTTCACCACAGGAGTAGGGGAGAAGCCGTTTCAGAACAGATGAGAAAAAGAAAACAATGCCAGAAAATATGTAAAATATTTCAGTCAGGCAAAATTAAGTCAATGCAGAACTCCGATAGTTAAAATGCCAAGAAATATGCTTATCAATCAGCGATATATTTCCAGATTGTTTGAGAATCACACTCAGCCAGAACAACATAGGTTTCCAACAGTGTATGCAGGAATTTACCAACAGAAACTATTTTTAAATCAGCAACTCTTGAGGCAATGAGCTAACACAAAAGCTGTTAGACCAGTTTTATAAACTTCACTACAGGAATAGGGGGGAAGCAGTTTCAGGACAGACGAGAAACAGAAAACAATGCAGTTTCAGGACAGATGAGAAACAGAAAACAATGCCAGAAAATATAAAAAAAAATAATTCAGTCCAGCAAAATTAAGACAATACAGAACTCCATAGGTTAAAATGCCAAGAAATACACTTATCAATCAGCGATATATTTCCAGATTGTTTGAGAACCACACTGCAGTCAGAACACCAGGAGTTTCCAACAGTGTAAGCAGGAATTTTCAAAAGGAATCTATTTTTAAATCAGCAAGCCTCAAAGCAATCAGATAACACAAAAGCTGTTAGACCAGTTCTAAAAACTTTAACACAGGAACAGGGCGGAAGCAGTTTCAGGACAGATGAGAAACAGAAAACAATGCAGTTTTAAGGAGAGATGAGAAAGAGAAAAAAACACCAGAAAATGTATAAAATAATTCAGTCAGGCAAAATTAAGACAATGCAGAACTCTGAAAGGTTAAAAGGTTAAGAAATATCAATATGCGATATATTTCCAGATTGTTTGAGAATTACACTTCAGTCGGAACACCAGGAGATTTCAAGAGTGTATGCAGGAATTTACAAACAGGAACTATTTTTAAATCAGCAACCCTTAAAGCAATGAGCTAACACAAAAGTTGTAAGACCAGTTTTATAAACTTCAAAACAGGAATGGGGGAAGCTGTTTTTGGACAGATGAGAAACAGAAAAGAATGCAGTTTCAGAACAGATGAGATCAGAAAACAATGCCAGAAAATATATAAAATAATTCAGTCACGCAAAATTAAAATGATGCAGAAATCTGAAAGGTTAAAATGCCAAGAAATATAGTTATCATTCAGAAGTATTTTTCCAGATTGTTTGAGAATCTCACTGCAGCCAGAACACTAGGAGTTTCCAACAGTGTATGCAGGAATTTACAAACAGAAACTATTTTTAAATCAGCACGCCTTGAAGCAATCAGATAACACAAAAGCTGTTACACCAGTTTTATAAACATCACCACAGGAGGGAGGGGAAGCAGTTTCAGGATAGATGAGCAACAGAAAACAATGCCAGAAAATAAATCAAATAATTACGTCAGGCAAAATTAAGACAATGCAGAACTCTGAAAGGTTAAAATGCGTAAGAAACATACTTACAATCAGCAATACATTTCCAGATTTTATGAGAATCACACTACAGCCAGAACACCAGGGGGTTTCAACAGTGTATGTAGGAATTTATAAATAGAAACTATTTTTAAACCAGCAAGCCTTGACGTAATTAGATAACACAAAAGCTGTTAGACAAGTTTTATAAACATCACCACAGGAATAGGAAGGAAGTAGTTTCAGGACAGATGAGAAAGAGAAAACAATGAAGCTTCAGAACAGATGATGAACATAAAACAGTGCCAGAATAAACATAAAATAATTCAGTCAGGCAAAATTAAGATGATGCAGAACTCTAAAAGGTTAAAATTCCAAGAAATATACTTTTCATTCAGAAATATATTTCCAGGGTGTTTGAGAATCACACTGCAGCCAAAACACCAGGAGTTTCCAAAAGTGTATGCAGGAATTTACAAACAGAATCTATTTTAAATCAGCAAGCCTTAAAGCAATCAGATGACACAAACACTGTTACACCAGTTTTATATACGTCACCACAGGAATGAGGGCAAGCAGTTTCAGGACAGGTAAGCAACAGAAAACAATGACAGAAAATATATAAAATAATTCAGTCAGGCAAAATTAAGACAATGCAGAACTCTGAAAGATTAAAATGCCAAGAAATATGCTTATCAATCAGTGATATATTTCCAGATTGTTTGAGAATCACACTCAGCCAGACCACCAGGAGTGTCCAACAGTGTATGCAGGAATTTACAAACAGAAGCTATTTTTAAATCAGCAAGCCTTGAAGCAATCAGATAACACAAAATCTGTCAAATCAGTTTTATAAACTTCACCACATGAATAGGGTGGAAGCAGTTTCAGGACGGATGAGGAATGGAAAACAACGTAGTTTCAGGGAGAGATGAGAAAAAGAAAACACTGCCAGAAAATATATAACATCATTCAATCAGGAAAAATTAAGACAATGCAGTACTCTGAAAGGTTAAAATATCAAGAAATATACTTAGCAATCAGTGATATACTTCCAGATTGAGAATCACATTGAAGCAAGAACACCAGGAGCTTCCAACAGTGTATGCAAGAATTTACAAACAGGAACTATTTTTAAATCAGCAAGCCTTGAAGCAATCAGATAACACTAAAGTTGTCAGACCAGTTTTATAAAGTTCATCACAAGAAATGGGGGGAAGGAGTTTCAGGACAGATGAGAAACAGAAAAGAATGCCAGAAAATATATAAAATAATTCAGTCAGGCAAATTTAAGAGGATGCAGAACTCTGAAAGGATAAATGCCACAAAATATACTTATCAATCAGCCATATATTTCCAGATTCTTTAAGAATAACAGATTCGCCAAAAAACAGGAGTTTTCAACAGTGTATGCAGGAATTTACAATTAGAATTTTTTTTTTAAATCAGCAAGCCTTGAAGCAATCAAATAACACAAAAGCTGTTAGACCAGTTTTTTAAACTTCACCACAGGAATACGGGAGAAGCACTTTCAGGACAGATGAGAAACAGAAAACAATGTAGTTACAGGACAGATGAGAAACAGAAAACAATGCCAGAAAATGTATAAAATAATTTGGTCAGGCATAATGAAAAAAATGCCGAACTCTGAAATGTTAAAATGCTAAGAAATATACTTATCGATCAGCGATATATTTCCAGATTGTTTGAGAATCCCACTTCATCCAGAACACCAGGAGTTTCCAACAGTGTATACAGGAATTTACAAACAGAAACTATTTTTAAATCAGCAAGCCTTTAAGCAATGAGATAACATAAAAGCTGTTAGACCAGTTTTATAAACTTCACCACAGGAATAGGGTCACAGTTTCAGGACATATGAGAAACAGAAAACAATGCCTGAAAATATATAAAATAATTCAGTTAGGCAAAATTAAGACAATGCAGAACTCTGAAAGGTTAAAATGCCAAAAAAATATACTTATCAGTTAGGGATATATTTCCAAATTGTTTGAGATTCACATTGCAGCCAGAACACCAGGAGTTTCCAACAGTGTATGCAGGAATTTACAAACAGAAACAATTTTTAAATCAGCAAGCCTCGGATCAATCACATAACACAAAAGCTGTTAGACCAGTTTTATAAACTTCACCACAGGAATAGGGGGAATGCAGTTTCAGGACAGATGGGAAACAGAAAACAATGCAGTTTCAGGTCAGATTGGCAACAGAAAATAATGTCAGAAAATATATAAAATAATTCAATCAGGGAAATTTAAGACAATGCAGAACTCTGAAGTGTTAAAATGACATGAAATATACTTATCAATCAGCGATATATTTCCAGATTGTTTGAGAACCACACTGCAGCCAGAACACCAGGAGTTTCCAACAGTGTATGCAGGAATTTACAAACAGAAACTATTTTTAAATCAGCATGCCTTGAAGCAATCAGATAACACAAAAGCTGTTACACCAGTTTTATAAACATCACCACAGGAGGGAGGGGAAGCAGTTTCAGGATAGATGAGCAACAGAAAACAATGCCAGAAAATATATCAAATAATTCAGTCAGGCAAAATTAAGACAATGCAGAACACTGAAAGATTAAAATGCCAAGAAATATACTTACAATAAGCGATATATTTCCAGATTTTTTGAGAATCACACTACAGTCAGCACACCAGGGGTTTCACACAGTGTATGCAGGAATTTATAAATAGAAACTATTTTTAAATCAGCAAGCCTTGAAGCAATTGGATAACACAAAAGCTGTCAGAACAGGTTTATAAATTTCACCTCAGGAATAGAGGGGAAGCAATTTCAGGTCAGATGAGACACAGAAAATAATGCGGTTTCAGGGCAGATGAGAAACATAAAACAATGCCAGAAAAATATATAAAATAGTTAAGTCAGGCAAAATTTAGACAATGCAGAACTCTGAAAGGTTAAAATGCCAAGAAATATACTTAACAATCCGTGATATATTTCCAGATTGTTTGAGAATCACTGTGCGGACATAAAACCAGGAGTTTCCAACAGTGTATGCAGGAATTTACAAACAGAATCTATTTTAAATCAGCAAGCCTTAAAGCAATCAGATGACACAAACACTGTTACACCAGTTTTATAAATGTCACCACAGGAATGAGGGCAAGCAGTTTCAGGACAGGTAAGCAACAGAAAACAATGACAGAAAAATATATAAAATAATTCAGTCAGGCAAAATTAAGACAATGCAGAACTCTAAAAGTTTAAAATGCCAAGAATTATACTTACAATCAGCGATATATTTCCAGATTTTTTCAGAATCACACTACAGCCAGAACACCAGGGGTTTCACACAGTGTATGCAGGAATTTATAAATAGAAAGTATTTTTAAATCTACAAGCCTTGAAGCAATTGGATAACACAAAAGCTTTCAGACCAGTTTTATAAATTTCACCTCAGGAATAGAGGGGAAGCAGTTTCAGGACATATGAGAAACAGAAAACAATGCAGTTTCAGGACAGATGAGAAACAGAAAACAATGCCAAAAAAATATAAAATAAGACAGTCAAGCATAATTAAGACAATGCAGAACTCTGAAAGGTTAAAATGGCAAGAAATGTACGTATCAATCAGCGATATAATATACCAAAATAAACTATTTTTTAATCAGCAACTCTTGAAGCAATGAGCTAACACAAAAGCTGTCAGACCAGTTTTATAAATTTCACCACAGGAATAGGGGGCAGCAGTTTCAGGATAGATGAGAAACAGAAAATAATGCAGATCCAGGACAGATGAGAAACATAAAGCAGTGCCAGAAAATATATAAAATAATTCAGTCAGGCATAATTAAGACAATGCAAAACTCTGAAATGTTAAAATGCCAAGAAATATACTTATCAATCAGTGATATATTTCCATATTGTTTGAGAATCACCGTGCAGATATAAAACCAGGAGTTTCCAACAGTGTATGCAGGAATTTACAAACAGAAACTATTTTTAAATCAGCATGCTTTAAAGCAATCAGATAACACAATAACTGTTAGACCAGTTTTATAAACTTTACAACAGGAATAGGGGGGAAGCAGTTTCAGGACAGACGAGAAAGAGAAAACAATGCAGTTTCAGGACAGATGAGAAACAGAAAACAATGCCAGAAAATATAAAAAATAATTCAGTCCGGCAAAATTAAGACGATACAGAACTTTGAAGGTTAAAATACCAAAAAATACACTTATCAATCAGCGATATATTTCCAGATTGTTTGAGAACCACACTGCAGCCAGAACACCAGGAGTTTCCAACAGTGTATGCAGGAATTTTTAAAAGGAATCTATTTTTAAATCAGCAAGCCTCAAAGCAATCAGATAACACAAAAGCTGTTAGACCAGTTTTATGAACTTCATTACAACACGAGTACGGGGGAAGCCGTTTCAGGACAGATGAGATACAGAAAACAATGCCAGAAAATGTATAAAATAATTCAGTCAGGCAAAACTAAGACAATGCAGAACTCTGAAAGTTTAAAATGCCACGAAATATACTTATTGAATTTTTGAGAATGACACTGCAGCCAGAACACCAGGAGTTTCCAACAGTGTATGCAGGAATTTAGAAACAGAAACTATTTTTTAAATCAGCAAGCTTTAAAGCAATCAGATAACACAATAGCTGTTAGACCAGTTTTATAAACTTCACCACAGGAATAGGGGGGAAGCAGTTTCAGGACAGAAGAGAAACAGAAAACAATGCAGTTTCAGGACAGATGATAAACATAAAACAGTGCCAGAATAAACATAAAATAAATCAGTCAGGCAAAATTAAGACGATGCAGAACTCTAAAAGGTTAAAATGCCAAGAAATATACTTTTCACCAAATGAGTAGGGGGGAAGCCGATTCAGGACACATGAGAAAAAGAAAACAATGGCAGAACATATGTAAAATATTTCAGTCAGGCATAATTAAGACAATGCAAAACTCTGAAATATTAAAATGCCAAGAAATATACTTATCAATCCGTGATATATTTCCAGATTGTTTGAGAATCACTGTGCAGACATAAAACCAGGAGTTTCCAACAGTGTATGCAGGAATTTACAAACAGGAACTATTTTTAAATCAGCAAGCCTTGAAGCACTCAGACAACACAAAAGCTGTTAGACTAGCTTTATAAACTTCACCACAGGAATAGGGGGAAGCAGTTTCAGGACAGATGAGAAAAAGGAAACAATGCAGTTTCAGGACAGATGAGAAACAGAAAACAATGTCAGAAAATGTATAAAATAATTCAGTCAGGCAAAATTAAGACAATGCAGAACTCTGAAAGTTTAAAATGCCACAAAATATACTTATCAATCTGAGCTATATTTCCAGATTGTTTGAGAATCACACTGCAGCCAGAACACCAGGAGTTTCCAACAGTGTATGCAGGAATTTTCAAAAAGGAAACTATTTTGAAATCAGCAGGCCTTGAAGCAATCAGATAACACAAAAACTGTTAGACCAGTTTTATAAACTTCACCACAGGAATAGGGGGGAAGCAGTTTTAGGACAGATGAAAAAGAGAAAACAATGCAGTTTCAGAACAGATGAGAAACAGAAAACAATGCAGTTTCAGGACTGATTAGCAACAGAAAAGAATGTCAGAAAATATATAAAATAATTCAATCAGGGAAAATTAAGACGATGCAGAACTCTGAAGTGTTAAAATGACACAAAATATACTTATCAATCAGCAATATATTTCCAGATTGTTTGAGAACCACACTGCAGCCAGAACACCAGGAGTTTCCAACAGTGTATACAGGAATTTTTAAAAAGGAAACTATTTTGAAATCAGCAGGCCTTGAAGCAATCAGATAACACAAAAGCTGTTAGACCAGTTTTATAAACTTCACCACAGGAATAGGGGGAAGCAGTTTAAGGAGAGATGAGAAACAGAAAACAATGCAGTTTCAGGTCAGATGAGAAACAGAAAACAATGCCAGAAAATATATAAAAGAAATCGGTCAGGCAAAATTAAGACAAATGCAGAACGCTGAAAGTTAAAATGCCAAGAAATACACTTATCACGCAGCGATATATTTCCAGATTGTTTGAGAACCACACTGCAGCTAGAAGACCAGAAGTTTCCAATAGTGTATGCAGGAATTTTCAAAAGGAATCTCAACAATCTTCAAAGCAATCAGATAACAAAAAAGCTGTTAGACCAGTTTTATAAACTTTGCCACAGGAGTAGGAAGGAAGCCGTTTCAGGACAGATGAGAAAAAGAAAACAACACCAGAAAATATGCAAAATAATTCAGTCAGGCAAAATTAAGACAATGCAGAAATCTGAAAGGTTAAATTGACATGAAATATACTTATCAATCAGCGATATATTTCCAGATTGTTTGAGAATCACACTGCAGCCAGAACACTAGGAGTTTCCAACAGTGTATGCAGGAATTTACAAACAGAACCTGTTTTTAAATCAGCAAGCCTTGAAGCAATCAGATAATACAAAAGCTGTTACACCAGTTTTATAAACATCTCCACAGGAATGGGGGAAGCAGTTTCAGGACAGATGAGCAACAGAAAACAATGCCAGAAAATACATCAAATAATTCAGTCAGGCAAAATTATGACAATGCAGAACTCTGAAATGTTAAAATGCCAAGAAATATACTTACAATCAGCGATATATTTCCAGATTTTTTGAGAATCACACTACAGCCAGAACACCAGGGTTTTCCAACAGTGTATGCAGGAAGTTATAAATAGAAACTATTTTTAAACCAGCAAGCCTTGAAGCAATCAGATAACACAAAAGCTGTTAGATCAGTAATATAAACTTCACCAAAGGAATAGGGTGGAAGCAGTTTCAGGACAGATGAGAAACAGAAAACAATGCAGTTTCAGGATAGATGATGAACATAAAACAGTGCCAGAATAAACAAAATAATTCAGTCAGGCAAAATTAAGATGATGCAGAACTGTAAAAGGTTAAAATGCCAAGAAATATGCTTTTCATTCAGAAAAATATTTCCAGGATTTTTGAGAATCACACTGCAGCCAGAACACCAGGAGTTTACAAAAGTGTATGCAGGAATTTACAAACAGAAACTATTTTTAAATCAGCAAGCCTTGAAGCAAGCAGATAACACAACCGCTGTTATACCAATTTTATAAATGTCATCACAGGAATGAGGGAAAGCAGTTTTATGACAGGTGAGCAACAGAAAACAATGACAGAAAATATATACAATAATTCAGTCAGGCAAAATTAAGACAATGCAGAACTCTGCTAGGTTAAAATGCCAAGAAATTTACTTAAAATCAACGATATATTTCCAGATTTTTTGAGAATCACACTACAGAGAGAAGACCAGGGGTTTTCAACAGTGTATGCAGGAATTTATAAATAGAAACTATTTTTAAATTAGCAGGCCTTGAAGCAATCAGATAACACAAAAGCTGTCAGACCAGCTTTATAAACTTCACCACAGGAATAGGGGGCTGCAGTTTCAGGACAGACGAGAAACAGAAAACAATGAAATTAATATATAAAAAAAGACAGTCAGGCATAATTAAGACAATGCAGAACTCTGAAAGGTTAAAATGGCAAGAAATATACGTATCAATCAGCGATATATTTCCAGATTGTTTGAGAATCACACTGCAGCCGGAACACCTGGAGTTTCCAACAGTGTATGTAGGAATTTACCAACAGAAACTATTTTTAAATCAGCAACTCTTGAAGCAAAGAGCTAACACAAAAGCTGTTAGATAAGTTTTATAAACTTCACCACAGGAATAGGGGGCAGCAGTTTCAGGACAGATGAGAAACAGAAAATAATGCAGTTTCAGGACAGATGAGAAACATAAAACAGTGCCAGAAAAATATATAAAATAATTCAGTCAGGCATAATTAAGACAATGCAAAACTCTGAAATATTAAAATGCCAAGAAATATACTTATCAATCCGTGATATATTTCCAGATTGTTTGAGAATCACTGTGCAGACATAAAACCAGGAGTTTCCAACAGTGTATGCAGGAATTTACAAACAGAATCTATTTTAAATCAGCAAGCCTTAAAGCAATCAGATGACACAAACACTGTTACACCAGTTTTATAAACATCACCACAGGAATGAGGGCAAGCAGTTTCAGGACAGGTAAGCAACAGAAAACAATGACAGAAAATATATAAAATAATTCAGTCAGGCAAAATTAAGACAATGCAGAACTCTGAAAGTTTAAAATGCCAAGAATTATACTTACAATCAGCGATATATTTAAGATTTTTTCAGAATCACACTACAGCCAGAACACCAGGGGTTTTACACAGTGTATGCAGGAATTTATAAATATAAACTATTTTTAAATCTACAAGCCTTGAAGCAATTGGATAACACAAAAGCTTTCAGACCAGTTTTATAAATTTCACCTCAGGAATAGAGGGAAGCAGTTTCAGGACATATGAGAAACAGAAAACAATGCAGTTTCAGGGCAGATGAGAAACAGAAAACAATGCCAAAAATATATAAAATAAGACAGTCAAGCATAATTAAGACAATGCAGAATTCTGAAAGGTTAAAATGGCAAGAAATGTACGTATCAATCAGCGATATAATATACCAAAAGAAACTATTTTTAAATCAGCAACTCTTGAAGCAATGAGCTAACACAAAAGCTGACAGACCAGTTTTATAAATTTCACCACAGGAATAGGGGGCAGCAGTTTCAGGACAGATGAGAAACAGAAAATAATGCAGATCCAGGACAGCTGAGAAACATAAAGCAGTGCCAGAAAATATATAAAATAATTCAGTCAGGCATAATTAAGACAATGCAAAACTCTGAAATGTTAAAATGTCAAGAAATATACTTATCATTCAGTGATATATTTCCATATTGTTTGAGAATCACCGTGCAGACATAAAACCAGGAGTTTCCAACAGTGTATGCAGGAATTTACAAACAGAAACTATTTTTAAATCAGCAATCCTTAAAGCAATCAGATAACACAATAACTGTTAGACCATTTTTTTAAACTTTACAACAGGAATAGGGGGAAGCAGTTTCAGGACAGACGAGAAAGAGAAAACAATGCAGTTTCAGGACAGATGAGAAACAGAAAACATTGCCAGAAAATATAAAAAATAATTCAGTCCGGCAAAATTAAGACAATACAGAACTTTGAAGGTTAAACCGCCAAAAAATACACTTATCAATCAGCGATATATTTCCAGATTGTTTGAGAACCACACTGCAGCCAGAACACCAGGAGTTTCCAACAGTGTATGCAGGAATTTTTAAAAGTAATCTATTTTTAAATCAGCAAGCCTCGAAGAAATCAGATAACACAAAAGCTGTTAGACCAGTTTTATGAACTTCACTACACGAGTAGGGGGGAAGCCATTTCAGGACAGATGAGATACAGAAAACAATGCCAGAAAATGCATAAAATAATTCAGTCAGGCAAAACTAAGACAATGCAGAACTCTGAAAGTTTAAAATGCCACGAAATATACTTATCGATTGTTTGAGAATGACACTGCAGCCAGAACACCAGGAGTTTCCAACAGTGTATGCAGGAATTTAGAAACAGACCCCGGGATTCATGAACCTTGCGCCAGGCGCCAGCATAGCGTCGGCGTTATAACGCCAAATATGGCTGCTTAGCGATTCAGGTATGAATGAATTCCACGTGCACTACCGGCGTGCGCCGGACCGCCCCGCCTCGGGCGTAGGTATGCAAAACACACTGTGTGCGGTATTGCACCATGCAAATGAGGGCAAATAGCGATCCACGGCGAAGCGCAGGCGAAGGTATAGACGGCAATGTAAACCAAAAAAACGGTTTACATTTACCCAAACATACCGGAGGAGTAACGGAAGGCTGTCAAAGTCAGGTATCATATAGGTGCAATATGCCAATGTGGAAAGGCACCGAGAATGTCCAAAGAAAATATGCACAAAATGTAAAAATGACATAAATGGCACGTATGTAGAAAGAACAGCAGACCCCGGGATATGTGCACAGAAGTTGCAAAGCAATGAAATAATATGACAATGTCCTAAAAGAGCAGTAG